>NC_061511.1:38166414-38466414 GCF_022539505.1 Lolium rigidum | reverse complement strand
CTCGAAATCAGTCCAGCTGTCGATGGAACCTGAAGGAAGCTTCTTTATCCAAGATCTTGCAGCTCCACTCAAGTACACTTGAATACTTTGCATCGCCGTTGCCCTTGTTCCGCCTATTAATTTCTTGTCTCGAGGTAATCTACCAGCCAATCCTCAGGATCCTGCAATCCGTCAAATTTCTTGAAATTATCAGGCAACTTGAATCCTGAAGGCACCCGAGTTTTTCGGACCCTCCTTGTAAAACATGGTAGCCCACACATGTCCTCTTCGGCTATCTCTGGAGAATGTCGATTCTCCCTTCTATGTTGTCGTGCTCTGTCTACCCTTGCTTGGATTTCCGTATCCCTTGCTTCGCCTGTTCTCTCTGAAACTGCTTCTACGACAACAGGACGTGGACTGTTTTGCCTCACTGATCCTTCGGGAGGTGAATTTACAAATGCTGCTCCCATGGCTCCAACTCCTGCTATAGCCATGTTGTATAGTGCCTCTTTTGGATCTCCGGCAGGTGGTTTGGACGCCAGGATGAAAGCTTGCGTCGCCATGTACCCCGCTTCTGGTGTTTTCGGGATAATGTTTCCCCTTGTGTCTATCGACATAAAGGACATGTCGAGATTTTGGACTATGTTCTCCCTCTCTGCTTCAGGTATATTGTTTAATCGAGACCTTGCCCTGTCGCGAGCTTCTCTGTGATTGCTTCCCAAAGTTCCTAATTGTCGACTTAGGTCTACCCTTCGCCTGCTTGACGCGGAAGCTGCCTCCCTTCTTCTGTTCAAAGCGGCTGTCTGTTTTTCCAATTCCCTTCCAGCTCGAGCGAGTCTATATTGATATGCCTGCAATTCTTCAGTCATGGCAGTTGTCGCCATTGGTTCTGAACCATCCATGGCTCTTGCGGCTCTGTCCCACGCTGCTTGTGGCAGTTGAACTCTCACACGTGGTGTAGGCCCGACGTATTTGGTGCCTAAACCTCGCCTTAGGTCAGAGGGATCGACGTATGGATTTCCCAAATCGTCGAAAGCCTCCGATGTTTCCTCCTGATCGCGACTTGCTTCTCCAATAGCGTAGATTTGATGATATTTTGATTTCTGCGCCTTGCTGGATTCGGTGACACCATCATAGAGATTGGTGAAGACCTTTCCAATGGTAATGGACTTGTCGATGAAATCGAAGCTATCGACACTCTCGGAATCGCTTCTTATATAGGAGTCCGCAGTCGACTCGAAAGACATGTCGCTGAAGATCTTGGCGAGTTTTTCGCTTGCCTTGGTGCTGATGAAGCGTGGCGAAGAGGTTCCTTCGTCGCCAGACTCGACCGATGATGCCGAGCTTGAAGATTCAGTATGTTCCACAGAAAACCTCGAGAAGGTCGGAATTTCGAGACGATACGTTCCTTCCTTCCCGACGCGATAGTGGAACCTTCCGAACGTCATCTCCATGGGCTCCTCCAGATACGTATATGCATCCACACGGGAGGGCGGGTGAGGTATAAAATCAACGAGACCAGTTTCGATCTGTTTACCTTTGTCCATGATGTTGCTTGCTGCCGATGAAGTCGACGATCCTGAACGTGCCATCGAGATCAGCTCCTTGTCGCCTCTAGATCCCACAGACGGCGCCAATTGACAAGGTATTAACTTGTCAATGCCTACAGGTTGTAGACTAGGGTTTCGTTGGATGTAGAGGGCAAGTAGATCTCGAAGGTTTCAGCCGAAAAGTACTCGATGATGTAAGAACTAGGGTTTGCTAAAACAATGATTCGATCCTTTCTTCGTCCCTCGACTCCCCCTTACATAGGAGGCGGAGCCGAGGGATTCGTGTTGTACAAATTACATAGTCCGGGAAGGTTTCTAACTCATCCCGCAAGATTACAAATAACACTTCCTATTACAACTCTAACTTTCCTTAATAATATCTTGGGCTCCCGAATCTTCTTATTCTTCGGGTAGTGGGCCTTCAGTAAACCCCGGGTACTATCTTTGGTAGGCCCATTGGGGATGCCTATGTCACCAGGCCCTGGCCGCGCCGGCCTGTGGTGTGGGGCCCCCGTGAGGCCCCCTGACCTACCTCTTCGCCTACTTAAGCCTTCGTCGAAGATAGCCCCAGTACCGAGAGCCACGATACGGAAAACCTTCCAGAGACGCCGCCGCCGCCAATCCCATCTCGGGGGATTCAGGAGATCGCCTCCGGCACCCTGCCGGGAGGGGGAATCATCTCCGGAGGACTCTACACCGCCATGGTCGCCTCCGGATTGATGTGTGAGTAGTTCACCCCTGGACTATGGGTCCATAGCAGTAGCTAGATGGTCGTCTTCTCCTCATTGTGCTATCATTGTTAGATCTTGTGAGCTGCCTAACATGATCAAGATCATCTATTTGTAAAGCTACATGTGCGTTTGTTGGGATCTGATGAATAATGAATACTATGCTATGTTCTCCGTTGCTAGTAGAGGCTCTGGCCAAGTCATTGCTTGTAACTCCAAGAGGGAGTACTTATGCTCGATAGTGGGTTCATGCCTCCATTAAATCTGGGGGAACGACAACTACCTCTAAGGTTGTGGATGTGCTGTTGCCACTAGGGATAAAACATCAATTCTATATCTAAGGATGTATTTGTTGATTACATTACGCACCATACTTAATGCAATTGTACTGTTGTTTGCAACTTAATACGGAGGGGGTTCGGATGATAACCTGAAGGTGGACTTTTTAGGCATAGATGCATGCTGGATAGCGGTCCATGTACTTTGTCGTAATGCCCAATTAAATCTCACACTACTCATCATAACATGTATGTGCATTGTTATGCTCTCTTTATTTGTCAATTTCCCAACTGTAATTTGCTCACCCAACATGCTATTTATCTTATGGGAGAGACACCTCTAGTGAACTGTGGACCCCGGTCCATTCTTTTACATCGAATACAATCTACTGCAATACTCGTTCTACTGTTTTCTGCAAACATCATCTTCCACACTATACATCTAATCCTTTGTTACAGAAAGCCGGTGAGATTGACAACCTCACTGTCACGTTGGGGCAAAGTAATTTGGTTGTGTTGTGCAGGTTCCACATTGGCGCCGGAATCCCTGGTGTTGCGCCGCACTACACTCCGCCGCCATCAACCTTCAACGTGCTTCTTGGCTCCTACTGGTTCGATAAACCTTGGTTTCTTACTGAGGGAAACTTACTGTTGTACGCATCACACCTTCCTCTTGGGGTTCCCAACGGTCGCGTGTTGAATGGAAAGACATACGTCAACTACGCGCAGCACCGACCTCTTCCACAGAAGCCGAGCGCGTCCGTTTTGGTATTTGCGCTGCGTGCCCCGCCGTGGAGTCCGGTAGACACCTGTTCTTCGGTTGCCACCTTGCGGCGGATGCTAAATTGGTCCCGGCTGGGCGCTTCTCCATTTGGGACCTCGGGCGGTGATACGCGTACAGCACGCGTCCGTTGGGAACCCCAAGAGGAAGGTGTGATGCGTACAGCGGCAAGTTTTCCCTCAGTAAGAAACCAAGGTTTATCGAACTAGTAGGAGCCAAGAAGCACGTTGAAGGTTGATGGCGGCGAAGTGTAGTGCGGCGCAACACCAGGGATTCTGGCGCCAACGTGGAACCTGCACAACACAACCAAATTACTTTCACCAACGTGACAGTGAGGTTGTCAATCTCACCGGCTTGCTGTAACAAAGGATTAGATGTATAGTGTGAATGATGATGTTTGCAGAAAACAATAGAGCGAGTATTGAAGTAGATTGTATTTGATGTAAAAGAATGGACCGGGGTCCACAGTTCACTAGTGGTGTCTCTCCCATAAGATAAATAGCATGTTGGGTGAACAAATTACAGTTGGGCAATTGACAAATAAAGAGGGCATGACCATGCACGTACATGTTATGATGAGTAGTGTGAGATTTAATTGGGCATTACGACAAAGTACATAGACCGCTATCCAGCATGCATCTATGCCTAAAAAGTCCACCTTCGAGTTATCATCCGAACCCCTCCAGTATTAAGTTGCAAACAACAGACAATTGCATTAAGTATGGTGCGTAATGTAATCAACAAATACATCCTTAGACATAGCATTGATGTTTTATCCCTAGTGGCAACAAGCACATCCACAACCTTAGAACTTCTCATCACTGTCCCGCATTTAATGGAGGCATGAACCCACTATCGATCATAAATACTCCCTCTTGGAGTTACAAGTAACGACTTGGCCAGAGCCTCTACTAATAACGGAGAGCATGCAAGATCATAAACAACACATAGATGATAGATTGATAATCAACATAGCATAGTATTCCATATTCATCGGATCCCAACAAACGCAACATGTAGCATTACAAATAGATGATCTTGATCATGTTAGGCAGCTCACAAGATCCAACAATGATAGCACAATTAGGAGAAGACGACCATCTAGCTACTGCTATGGACCCATAGTCCAGGGGTGAACTACTCACACATCACTCCGGAGGCGACCATGGCGGTGAAGAGTCCTCCGGGAGATGATTCCCCTCTCCGGCAGGGTGCCGGAGGCGATCTCCTGAATCCCCCGAGATGGGATTGGCGGCGGCGGTGTCTCTGGAAGGTTTTCCGTATTGTGGCTCTCGGTACTGGGATATTCGCGACGAAGGCTTTAAGTAGGCGGAAGGGTAGGTCAGGGGGCCTCACGAGGGGGCCACACGCTAGGGCCGCGCGGGCCCCCCTTGGGCCGCACCGCCCTAGTGTGGCGGCGCCTCGTCGCCCCACTTCGTTTCCCTTTCGGTCTTCTGGAAGCTTCGTGGAAAAATAAGCCCCTGGGCGTTGATTTCGTCCAATTCCGAGAATATTTCCTTACTAGGATTTCTGAAACCAAAAACAGCAGAAAACAACAAGCGGCTCTTCGGCATCTTGTTAATAGGTTAGTGCCGGAAAATGCATAAATATGACATAAAGTATGTATAAAACATGTGTGTATCATCATAAAACAAGCATGGAACATAAGAAATTATCGATACGTTGGAGACGTATCAGCATCCCCAAGCTTAGTTCCTACTCGTCCCGAGTAGGTAAACGATAACAAAGATAATTTCTGAAGTGACATGCTATCATAATCTTGATCAATACTATTGTAAGCACATGTAATGAATGCAGTGATTCGAAGCAATGGTAAATACAATGAGTAAACAATTGAATCATATAGCAAAGACTTTTCATGAATTGTACTTTCAAGACAAGCATCAATAAGTCTTGCATAAGGGTTAACTCATAAAGCAATAAAATCAAAGTAAAGGTATTGAAGCAACACAAAGGAAGATTAAGTTTCAGCGGTTGCTTTCAACTTGTAATATGTATATCTCATGGATAGTTGTCAACATAAAGTAATATAATAAGTGCAATATGCAAGTATGTAGGAATCAATGCACAGTTAACACAAGTGTTTGCTTCTAAGATGGAAGGAAATAGGTAGACTGACTCGACATAAAAGTAGAAGAATGACCCTTCGCAGAGGGAAGCATTGATTGCTATATTTGTGCTAGAGATTTTAATTTGAAAATAAGAAACAATTTTGTCAACGGTAGTAATAAAGCATATGTATTATGTAAATTATATCCTACAAGTTGCAAGCCTCATGCATAGATTACCAATAGTGCCCGCACCTTGTCCTAATTAGCTCGGATTTACATGGATTATCATCGCAATACATATGTTTTAACCAAGTATCACAAAGGGGTACCTCTATGCCGCCTGTACAAAGGTGTAAGGAGAAAGCTCGCATTGGATTTCTCGCTTTTGATTATTCTCAACTTAGACATCCATACCGGGACAACATAGACAACAGATAATGGACTCCTTTTTTATGCATAAGCATTCAACAACAAATAATATTCTCATAAGAGATTGAGGATTGTTGTCCAAAACTGAAACTTCCACCATGGATCATGGCTTTAGTTAGCGGCCCAATGCTCTTCTCTAACAATATGCATACTCAAACCATTCAACTCATGATAAATCACCCTTACTTCAGACAAGACAAACATGCATAGCAACTCACATGATATTCAACAAAGAATAGTTGATGGCGTCCCCAGGAACATGGTTATCGCTCAACAAGCAACTTAATAAGAAATAAGATACATAAGTACATATTCAATTCCACAATAGTTTTTAGGCTATTTGTCCCATGAGCTATATATTGCAAAGACAAAGAATGGAATTTTAAAGGTAGCACTCAAGCAATTTACTTTGGAATGGCGGAGAAATACCATGTAGTAGGTAGGTATGGTGGACACAAGTGGCATAGTTTTTGGCTCAAGGATTTGGATGCATGAGAAGTAATCCCTCTCAATACAAGGCTTAGGCAAGCAAGGTTATTTGAAACAAACACAAGTATGAACCGGTACAGCAAAACTCACATAAAAACATCTTGCAAGCATTATAAGACTCTACACCGTCTTCCTTGTTGTTCAACCCTTACTAGAAAATATCTACACCTTAGAGAGACCAATCATGCAAACCAAATTTTAGCAAGCTCTATGTATTTCTTCACTAATAAGTGCAAAGTATATGATGCAAGAGCTTAAACATGAGCACAACAATTGCCAAGTATCACATTATTCAAGATATTATACCAATTACCACATGTAGCATTTCCCGTTTCCAACCATATAACAATTAACGAAGCGGTTTCAACCTTCGCCATGAACATTATGAGTAAAGCTAAGGACATATTTGTCCATATGCAACAGCGGAGCGTGTCTCTCTCCCACACAATGAATGCTAGGATCCACTTTATTCAAACAAAACAAAAACAAAAACATACAGACGCTCCAAGCAAAGCACATAAGATGTGATGGAATAAAAATATAGTTTCACTAGAGGAACCTGATAATGTTGTCGATGAAGAAGGGGATGCCTTGGGCATCCCCAAGCTTAGATGCTTTACTCTTCTTGAAATATGCAGGGATGAACCACCGGGGGCATCCCCAAGCTTAGAGCTTTCACTCTCCTTGATCATATTGTATCATCCTCCTCTATTGATCCTTGAAAACTTCCTCCACACCAAACTCAAAACAACTCATTAGAGGGTTACTGCATAATCAAAATTCACATGTTCAGAGGTGACATAATCATTCTTAACACTTCTGGACATTGCACAATGCTACTGAAAGTTAATGGAATAAAGAAATCCATCAAACATAGCAAAACAGGCAATGCGAAATAAAAGGCAGAATCTATCAAAACAGAACAGTACGTAAAGACGAATTTTTCTGGGGCACTAAACTTGCTCAGATGAAAATTCTCAAATTGAATGAAAGTTGCGTACATATCTGAGGATCACGCACGTAAATTGGAATAATTTTCTGAGTTACCTACAGACGGGGCGACTCAAATTCGTGACGATAAGAAATGCTGTTACTTGCGCAGCAATCCAAATCTAGTATCAACTCTACTATCAAAGACTTTACTTGGCACAACAATGCAATAAAATAAAGATAAGGAGAGGTTGCTACATTAGTAACAACTTCCAAGACACAACAAAACAGTAGCAAAATAAAAACATGGGTTATCTCCCAAGAAGTGCTTTCTTTATAGCCATTAAGATGGGCTCAGTAATTTTAATGATGCTCACAAGAAATAAGAGTTGAAGCAAAAGAGAGCATCAAAAGCAAATTCAAAACAAATTTAAGCCTAACCCACTTCCTATGAAAAGGAATCTTGTAAATAAACAAATTCATGAAGAACAAAGTGGCAAGCATAGGAAGATAAAACACAAGTAACTTCAAAATTTTCAGCATGTAGAGAGGTGTTTTAGTAACATGAAAATTTCTACAACCATATTTTCCTCTCTCATAATAATTTCCAGTAGCATCATGAACAAACTCAACAATATAACTATCACATAAAGCATTCTTATCATGAGTCTCATGCATAAAATAATTGCTACTCCCAACATAAGCATAGTCATTCTTATTAATTGTAGTGGGGGCAAATTCAACAAAGTAGCTATCATTATTATTCTCATCATCAAATATAGGAGGCATAGTATAATCATAATAAATTTTATCCTCCATAGTAGGTGGCAGCAAAATACCCCTATCATTATTATCATCATAATTGGGAGGCAAAGTATCATCAAAGTAAATTTCCTCCTCCATGCTTGGGGGACTAAAAATATGCTCATCAAAACCAGCTTCCCCAAGCTTAAATTCTTCCATAGCATTAGCAATAATATTGTTCAAAGGGTTCATGCTAATAACATTGCTACTATCATGCAAATAAGGTTCCATAGGTTTTTTAATTTTCGCATCAAACAATCCATGTGTTAACTCAGGAAATAGATTAAAAAGCTCACAGTTGTTTTCCATTATGCCTAACTAGTGAAATAAAAACAAGAAACAAAAAGATGCAATTGCAGGATTGCTCATTTTAGCAATAGTAAATAAAGCAAACTAAATAAAGTAAATGCAAGTAGCTATTTTTTTTGTATTTTGATATAAGAAAGCAACCAAAGCAGTAAATAAAATAAAGTAAAGCAAGACAAAAACAAAGTAAAGAGATTGGAAGTGGGAGACACCCCTTGCAGCGTGTCTTGATCTCCCCGGCAACGGCGCCAGAAAAAGTGCTTGATACGCGTACAGCACGCGTCCGTTGGGAACCCCAAGAGGAAGGTGTGATGCGTACAGCGGCAAGTTTTCCCTCAGTAAGAAACCAAGGTTTACCGAACCAGTAGGAGCCAAGAAGCACGTTGAAGGTTGATGGCGGCGAAGTGTAGTGCGGCGCAACACCAGGGATTCTGGCGCCAACGTGGAACCTGCACAACACAACCAAATTACTTTGCCCCAACGTGACAGTGAGGTTTTCAATCTCACCGACTTGCTGTAACAAAGGATTAGATGTATAGTGTGGATGATGATGTTTGCAGAAAACGATGAGAGCGAGTATTGCAGTAGATTGTATTTGATGTAAAAGAATGGACCGGGGTCCACAGTTCACTAGTGGTGTCTCTTCCATAAGATAAATAGCATGTTGGGTGAACAAATTACAGTTGGGCAATTGACAAATAAAGAGGGCATGACCATGCACATACATGTTATGATGAGTAGTGTGAGATTTAATTGGGCATTACGACAAAGTACATAGACCGCTATCCGAGCATGCATCTATGCCTAAAAATTCCACCTTCGAGGTTATCATCCGAACCCCCTCCAGGTATTAAGTTGCAAACAACAGAAAATTGCATTAAGTATGGTGCGTAATGTAATCAACAAATACATCCTTAGACATAGCATTGATGTTTTATCCCTAGTGGCAACAACACATCCACAACCTTAGAACTTTCCGTCACTTGTCCCGGATTTAATGGAGGCATGAACCCACTATCGAGCATAAATACTCCCTCTTGGAGTTACAAGTAACGACTTGGCTAGAGCCTCTACTAATAACGGAGAGCATGCAAGATCATAAACAACACATAGATGATAGATTGATAATCAACATAGCATAGTATTCCATATTCATCGGATCCCAACAAACGCAACATGTAGCATTACAAATAGATGATCTTGATCATGTTAGGCAGCTCACAAGATCCAACAATGATAGCACAATTAGGAGAAGACGACCATCTAGCTACTGCTATGGACCCATAGTCCAGGGGTGAACTACTCACACATCACTCCGGAGGCGACCATGGCGGTGAAGAGTCCTCCGGAAGATGATTCCCCTCTCCGGCAGGGTGCCGGAGGCGATCTCCTGAATCCCCCGAGATGGGATTGGCGGTGGCGGCGTCTCTGGAAGGTTTTCTG
This sequence comes from Lolium rigidum, assembly GCF_022539505.1. Taxonomy (NCBI): domain Eukaryota; kingdom Viridiplantae; phylum Streptophyta; class Magnoliopsida; order Poales; family Poaceae; genus Lolium; species Lolium rigidum. Next base: position 38,456,625 of record NC_061511.1, on the reverse strand, counting down.
TATCGTGGCTCTCGGTACTGGGATATTCGCGATGAAGGCTTTAAGTAGGCGGAAGGGTAGGTCAGGGGGCCTCACGAGGGGGCCACACGCTAGGGCCGCGCGGCCCCCCCTTGGGCCGCGTGGCCCCCCCTTGGGCCGCGCCGCCATAGTGTGGCGGCGCCTCGTCGCCCCACTTCGTTTCCCTTTCGGTCTTCTGGAAGCTTCGTGGAAAAATAAGCCCCTGGCGTTGATTTCGTCCAATTCCGAGAATATTTCCTTACTAGGATTTCTGAACCAAAAACAGCAGAAAACAGCAACTGGCTCTTCAGCATCTTGTTAATAGGTTAGTGCCAGAAAATGCATAAATATGACATAAAGTATGTATAAAAAATGTGTGTATCATCATAAAACAAGCATGGAACATAAGAAATTATCGATACGTTGGAGACGTATCAGGCGGCCACCTCCCCATGTGCCCGGTGCCAGTTGGCACTTGGGGGTTGCGGCGACCCTCTGGTCTATATGGAAGTGCCGCAATGATCCCGTGTTCAACGGCAAGCCCTACACCTCGAGCTACGCGCTGCAGAGAGTGTGCGATGGCCTGGCCATCTGGCGGTGGCGCCTCCTGGTCGCCAACCGGGCATCTTTGGATGTGCTACGTTCTTACATTCTTACTAGAGCCACTTGATTCTCGCGTTTTCTCTCTCCCAACCCCCATGTACACTACCATATAGACTGGTTGCTTTCCCTCTTCGAGTAATAATAACAAGCGATGGGGTCCCCCCTCCGCATCATCCTCAAAAAAACACCAATGGAGTACTAGTCTTGTTACTTAGTTCAGAAAGTTGAACCAAATTTATCGATGGCATCGTCGTTTTAGAAAAAAATCGGTTTATTTTCGAACTAAAGAAGGTAGACGGTACACTCTCGTTGTACCTCTTTGTTCCGTCCGCCGCGTGGAAACTTCCCCATACGGACCGATGTGGCACGCCCATCCGTCCGAGATATATGCAGAGGGGGGGGGGTATGTAGATCGAGGTGATCATGAGCATGGTAGCATGCTTTCACCCTGCTTTGTAAATAGAAATCAGACGGTTGGAACCGATACAAAGTGATGAGGGGAACCTCTTATAAAGAATATCAAAGATACACACAAAGAAAGAACATGTAGAACCAAACTTGCCAACGATGGCAACAGAACACGGCACAGGGATACCGAGGCTTGATACGTCTCAAACGTATCTATAATTTCTTATGTTCAATGCTACTTTTATGATGATACTCACATGTTTTATACACACTTTATGTCATTATTATGCATTTTCCGGCACTAACCTATTGACAACATGCCGAAGAGCCAGTTGCTGTTTTCTGCTGTTTTTGGTTTCAGAAATCCTAGTAAGGAAATATTCTCGGAATTGGACGAAATCAACGCACAGGGTCTTATTTTTCCACGAAGCTTCCGGAAGACCGAAAGGATCACGAAGTGGGGCGATGAGGCGCCGCCACACTAGGGCCGCGCGGCCCAAGGGGGGCCGCGCCGCCCTAGCGTGTGGCCCCCTCGTCAGCCCTCCTGACCTGTCCTTCCGCCTACTTAAAGCCTTCGTCGAGGAAACCCCAGTACTGAGAGCCACGATACGGAAAACCTTCCAGAGACGCCGCCGCCACCAATCCCATCTCGGGGGATTCAGAAGATCGCCTCCGGCACCCTGCCGGAGAGGGGAATCATCTCCCGGAGGACTCTTCATCGTCATGATCGCCTCCGGATTGATGTGTGAGTAGTTCACCCCTGGACTATGGGTCCATAGCAGTAGCTAGATGGTTGTCTTCTCCTCTTGTGCTATCATGTTAGATCTTGTGAGCTGCCTATCATGATCAAGATCATCTATTTGTAATGCTACATGTTGTGTTTGTTGGGATCCGATGAATATGGAATACTATGTTATGTTGATTATCAATCTATCATCTATGTGTTGTTTATGATCTTCCATGCTCTCCGTTGCTAGTAGAGGCTCTGGCCAAGTTGATACTTGTAACTCCAAGAGGGAGTATTTATGCTCAATAGTGGGTTCATGCCTCCATTAAATGCGGGACGAGTGATAGAAAGTTCTAAGGTTGTGGATGTGCTGTTGCCACTAGGGATAAAACATCAATGCTTTGTCTAAGGATATTTGTGTTGATTACATTACGCACCATACTTAATGCAATTGTCTGTTGTTTGCAACTTAATACTGGAAGGGGTGCGGATGCTAACCCGAAGGTGGACTTTTTAGGCATAGATGCATGCTGGATAGCGGTCTATGTACTTTGTCGTAATTCCCAATTGAATCTCACTTTACTCATCATGATATGTATGTGCATTGTTATGCCCTCTTTATTTGTCAATTGCCCAACTGTAATTTGTTGACCCAACACGCTATTTCTTATCGGAGAGACACCTCTAGTGAACTGTGGACCCCGGTCCATTCTTTTACATCGAATACAATCTACTACAATACTTGTTCTTACTGTTCTTCGCAAACATCATCTTCCACACTATACATCTAATCCTTTGTTTACAGCAAGCCGGTGAGATTGACAACCTCACTGTTACATTGGGGCAAAGTACTTTGATTGTGTTGTGCAGGTTCCACGATGGCGCCGGAATCCCTGGTGTTGCGCCGCACTACACTCCGTCACCAACAACCTTCACGTGCTTCTTGACTCCTACTGGTTCGATAACCTTGGTTTCTTACTGAGGGAAAACTTGCTGCTGTACGCATCACACCTTCCTCTTGGGGTTCCCAACGGACGCGTGCTGTACACGTATCAAGCTCTTTTTCTGGCGCCGTTGCTGGGGACATGAAGGAAAATTACACCACAGAGATTTCTAACTCCCACGTCAACTGCACGCCAGCAAATCTTTTTCTGGCGCCGTTGCCGGTGACATCAAGACACGCTGCAAGGGGAGTCTCCTACTTCCAATCTCTTTACTTTGTTTTTGTCTTGCTTTACTTTACTTTATTTACTGCTTTGTTTGCTTTCTTATATCAAAAATACAAAAAAATTAGTTACTTGCTTTACTTTATTTATTATCTTGTTTGCGTTCTCTATATTAAAAACACAAAAAAAAATTAGTTACTTGCATTTACTTTATTTAGTTTGCTTTATTTACTACTGTTAAAATGAATAATCCCGAGAATACCAAGTTGTGTGACTTCACTAGCACAAATAATAATGATTTCCTATGCACACCTATTGCTCCACCTGCTACTACAGCAGAATTTTTTGAAATTAAACCTGCTTTACTAAATCTTGTTATGAGAGAGCAATTTTCTGGTGTTAGTTCTGATGATGCTGCTGCCCATCTTAATAATTTTGTTGAACTTTGTGAAATGCAAAAGTATAAGGATGTCGATGGTGACATTATAAAATTAAAATTGTTTCCTTTCTCCTTAAGAGGAAGAGCTAAAGATTGGTTGCTATCTTTGCCTAAGAATAGTATTGATTCATGGACTAAATGTAAGGATGCTTTCATTGGTAGATATTATCCTCCTGCTAAAATTATACCTTTGAGAAGTAGCATAATGAATTTTAAGCAATTGGATAATGAGCATGTTGCTCAAGCATGGGAAAGAATGAAATCTTTGGTCAAGAATTGCCCTACCCATGGACTGACTACTTGGATGATCATCCAAATCTTTTATGCAGGACTGAATTTTTCTTCGAGGAACCTATTGGATTCAGCTGCTGGAGGTACTTTTATGTCCATCACTCTAGGCGCCGCAACAAAGCTTCTTGATGATATGATGATTAATTACTCTAAATGGCACACGGAAAGAGCTCCACAAGGTAAGAAGGTAAATTCTGTTGAAGAAACCTCCTCCTTGAGTGATAAGATTGATGCTATTATGTCTATGCTTGTGAATGGTAGATCTAATGTTGATCCTAATAATGTTCCTTTAGCTTCATTGGTTGCTCAAGAAGAGCATGTTGATGTGAACTTCATTAAAAATAATAATTTCAACAACCATGCTTATAGGAATAATTCTGGTAACAACTATAGGCCATATCCTTCTAATAATGGCAATGGTTATGTTAATTCTTATGGGAATCCTTACAACAATAATAGGAGTGTACCCCCTGGTCTTGAAGCCATGCTTAAAGAATTTATTAGTACACAAACTGCTTTTAACAAATCTGTTGAAGAAAAGCTTGGAAAAATTGATATTCTTGCTTCTAAAGTTGATAGTCTTGCTGCTGATGTTGATATTTTGAAATTGAAAGTTATTCCTAATGAAGATAAAGATATTAAGTCATTTTCTACAGCAAACGCCATCCAAGTTCGAATTAATGAAAATATTAGATTGATGGCTGAATTGCATGCTAGGTGGGAAAAAGAAGAAAATGCTAAAGAGAATAATGTAGCTAAAGTTTGGACTATTACCACCACTAGTAATGCTGATGCTTCACATGTTGCTACACCCCCTACTATCAATGGTAAAATAATTGGTGTTAGCAATGTTTCTACTCCTAATGCAAAGCATTCAAAACGCACTGAACTCGCTAAAGCTACTGAAACTGCTTGTGATAAAACTGCTGAAATTTTTCAAAATATTGGGGACAATGATCCCATTACTTTAGATCATAATGGTTTAGATTTTGATGATTGTCACATCTCTGAAGTTATAAAGTTCTTACAAAAACTTGCTAGAATTCCTAATGCTAGTGCTATAAATTTGGCCTTTACAAAACATATTACAAATGCTCTCATAAAAGCTAGAGAAGAGAAACTAAAACTTGAAACTTCTATTCCTAGGAAGTTAGAAGATGGTTGGGAGCCCATCATTAAGATGAAGGTCAATGATTTTGATTGTAATGCTTTATGTGATCTTGGTGCAAGTATTTCTGTTATGCCTGAGAAAATCTATAATATGCTTGACTTGCCACCATTGAAAAATTGTTATTTGGATGTTAATCTTGCTGATAATTCTACAAAGAAACCTTTGGGGAGGATTGATAATGTTCGCATTACGGTTAACAACAACCTTGTCCCCGTTTATTTTGTTGTCTTGGATATTGAATGCAATGCATCTTGTCCCATTATTTTGGGAAGACCTTTTCTTCGAACCGTTGGTGCTACTATTGATATGAAGGAAGATAATATTAAATATCAATTTCCTCTCAAGAAAGGTATGGAACACTTTCCTATAAATAGAATGAAGTTACCTTTTGATTCTATTATTAGAACAAATTATGATGTTGATGCTTCATCTCTTGATAATACTTGATTCACACTTTCTGCGCCTAGCTGAAAGGCGTTAAATAAAAGCGCTTATGGGAGACAACCCATGATTTTACTATAGCACTTTTATTTTATATTTGAGTCTTGGAAGTTGTTACTACTGTAGCAACCTCTCCTTATCTTTATTTTATTGCATTGTTATGCCAAGTAAAGTCTTTGATAGTAGAGTTGATACTAGATTTGGATTGCTGCGCAGAAACAGATTTCTTACTGTCACAAATTTGAGTCGCCCCATCTGTAGGTAACTTAGAAAAATATGCCAATTTACGTGCGTGATCCTCAGATATGTACGCAACTTTCATTCAATTTGAGCATTTTCATCTGAGCAAGTTTAGTGCCCCAGAAATATTCGTCATTACGTACTGTTCTATTTTGACAGTTTCTGCATTTTATTTCACATTGCCTGTTTTGCTATGCTTGATGGATTTCTTTGTTCCATTAACTTTCAGTAGCTTTGTGCAATGTTCAGAAGTGTTAAGAATGATTGTGTCACCTCTGAACATGTGAATTTTTGATTATGCACTAACCCTCTAATGAGATTGTTTTGAGTTTGGTGTGGAGGAAGTTTTCAAGGATCAAGAGAGGATGATGATACAATATGATCAAGAAGAGTGAAAACTCTAAGCTTGGGGATGCCCCCGTGGTTCATCCCTGCATATTTCAAGAAGACTCAAGCATCTAAGCTTGGGGATGCCCAAGGCATCCCCTTCTTCATCGACAAATTATCATGTCACCTCTAGTGAAACTATATTTTTATTCCGTCACATCTTATGTGCTTTACTTGGAGCGTCTTTATGTTCTTGTTTTTGTTTTGTTTGAATAAAATTGGATCCTAGCATTCACTATATGGGAGAGAGACACGCTCCGCTGTTGCATATGAACACATATGTTCTTAGCTTTATTCTTAATGTTCATGGCGAAGGTTGAAACTGCTTCGTTAATTGTTAAATGGTTGGAAACAGAAAATGCTACATGTGGTAATTGGTATAATGTCTTGAATAATTTGATACTTGCCAATTGTTGTGCTCATATAGATCATGTTTAAGCTCTTGCATCATGTACTTTGCACCTATTAATGAAGAAATATTGTAGAGCTTGTTGACATTTGGTTTGCATGATTGGTCTCTCTAGAGTCTAGATATTTTCTGGTGAGGGTTTGAACAACAAGGAAGACAGTGTAGAGTCTTATAATGCTTGCAATATGTTCTTATGTAAGTTTTGTTGTACCGGTTCATACTTGTGTTTGCTTCAAATAACCTTGCTAGCCTAAGCCTTGTATTGAGAGGGAATACTTCTCGTGCATCCAAAATCCTTGAGCCAAAAACTATGATATTTGTGTCCACCATACCTACCTACTACATGGTATTTCTCTGCCATTCCAAGTAAATACTTCATGTGCTACCTTAAAACAATTCAAAATTCATTATCTCTTATTTGTGTCAATGTTTTATAGCTCATGAGGAAGTATGTGGTGTTTTATCTTTCAATCTTGTTGGGCAGCTTTCACCAATGGACTAGTGGCTTCATCCGCTTATCCAATAATTTTGCAAAAAGAGCTGGCAACGGGGTTCACAGCCCCAATTAATTAACCTTCATTAATAATTCTATTCACATGTTTTGCTCTGATTCGTCAGTAAGCAACTTAATTTTGCAAATAGACACTCCTCCATGGTATGTGAAAGGTTGGAAGGCACCCGAGGATTCGGTTAGCCATGGCTTGAGAAAGCAAAGGTGGGGAGGAGTGTCACCTAAATAAAACTAAATAAATAGACACTCCTTCATGGTATGTGATTGTTGGAAGGCACCCGAAGATTCGGTTAGCCATGGCTTGTGAAAGCAAAGGTTGGAAGGAGTGTCACCCAAAAATAAAAATAAACTACACTAAAGTACATGTGTAAACAAAAGAGAAGAGGGATGATCTACCTTGGTGGTAGAGATAACGTCCTTCATGGGAGCCGCTCTTTGAAAGTCTGTTTGGCAAGGGGGTTAGAGTGCCCACTACCATTCGTTGACAAGAACAAACACCTCTCAAAACTTTACTTTTATGCTCTCTTTATGATTTCAAAACTTGAAAAGCTCTAGCACATGATTTTATCCCTGCTTCCCTCTGCGAAGGGCCATTCTTTTACTTTTATGTTGAGACAGTTTACCTACTTCTTTCTATCTTATAAGCAAACACTTGTGTTAACTGTGCATTGATTCTTACATACTTGCTTATTTGCATTCATCATATTACTTTGTGTTGACAATTATCCATGAGATATACATGCTGAAGTTGAAAGAAACTGCTGAAACTTATATCTTCCTTTGTGTTAGTTCAAAGATTTCTACTAAGAATTTATTGCTTTATGAGTTAACTCCTATGCAAGTCTTATTGATACTTGTCTTGAAAGTACTATTCATGAAAAGTCTTTGCTATATGATTCAATTGTTTAATCATTGTCTTTACCATTTCTTCGAATCACTTCATTCATTACATATGCTTACAATAGTATTGATCAAGCTTATGATAGCATGTCACTTCAGAAATTATCCTTGTTATCGTTTACCTACTCGAGGACGAGTAGGAACTAAGCTTGGGGATGCTTGATACGTCTCAAACGTATCTATAATTTCTTATGTTCCATGCTATTTTTATGATGATACTCACATGTTTTATACACACTTTATGTCATTATTATGCATTTTCCGGCACTAACCTATTGACAAGATGCCAAAGAGCCAGTTGCTGTTTTCTGCTGTTTTTGGTTTCAGAAATCCTAGTAAGGAAATATTCTCGGAATTGGACGAAATCAACGCCCAGGGTCTTATTTTTCCACGAAGCTTCCGGAAGACCGAAAGGATCACGAAGTGGGGCGACGATGCGCCGCCACACTAGGGCCGCGCGGCCCAAGGGGGGCCCGCGCCGCCCTAGCGTGTGGCCCCCTCGTCAGCCCTCCTGACCTGTCCTTCTGCCGCCTCCGGCACCCTGCCGGAGAGGGGAATCATCTCCGGGAGGACTCTTCATCGTCATGATTGATACGTCTCCGACGTATCGATAATTTCTTATGTTCCATGCCACATTATTGATGTTATCTACATGTTTTATGCACACTTTATGTCATATTCGTGCATTTTCTGGAACTAACCTATTAACAAGATGCCGAAGTGCCGCTTGTCTGTTTTCTGCTGTTTTTGGTTTCGAAATCCTAGTAAGGAAATATTCTCGGAATTGGACGAAATCAAAGCCCAGGGGCCTATTTTCTCACGAAGCTTCCGGAAGTCCGAAGGAGAGACGAAGAGGGGCCACGGAGGGGCCACACCCTAGGGCGGCGCGGCCCCCTTGGCCGCGCGGCCCGTGGTGTGGGGCCCCGTGCCGCCTCTTGACCTGCCCTTCCGCCTATAAAAAGTCTCCGTGACGAAACCCCCAGCACCGAGAGCCACGATACGGAAAACCTTCCGCAGACGCCGCCGCCGCCGATCCCATCTCGGGGATCCGAGGAGATCGCCTCCGGCACCCTGCCGGAGAGGGGAATCATCTCCCGGAGGACTCTACGCCGCCATGGTCGCCTCCGGTGTGATGTGTGAGTAGTCTACCCCTGGACTATGGGTCCATAGCAGTAGCTAGATGGTTGTCTTCTCCCCATTGTGCTATCATTGTCGGATCTTGTGAGCTGCCTAACATGATCAAGATCATCTATCCGTAATTCTATATGTTGCGTTTGTTGGGATCCGATGAATAGAGAATACTTGTTATGTTGATTATCGAAGTTATATCTATGTGTTGTTTATGATCTTGCATGCTCTCCGTTATTAGTAGATGCTCCGGCCAAGTTGATGCTAGTAACTCCAAGAGGGAGTATTTATGCTCGATAGTGGGTTCATGTCTCCGTGAATCCGGAGGAGTGACAAGAACCACTAAGGTTACGGATGTGCTTGTTGCCACTAGGGATAAAACATTAGTGCTATGTTCAAGGATGTAGTCACTAGTTACATTACGCGCAATACTTAATGCAATTGTCCGTTGTTAGCAACTTAATACTCGGAGGGGTTCGGATGATAACCTGAAGGTGGACTTTTTAGGCATAGATGCGGTTGGATGACGGTCTATGTACTTTGTCGTAATGCCCAATTAAATCTCACTATACTCATCATGATATGTATGTGCATGGTCATGCTCTCTTTATTTGTCAATTGCCCAACCGTAATTTGTTCACCCAACATGCTTGTTCGTCTTATGGGAGAGACACCTCTAGTGAACTGTGGACCCCGGTCCAATTCTCTTTATCGAAATACAATCTACTGCAATACTTGTTCTACTGTTTTCTGCAAACAATCATCTTCCACACAATACGGTTAACTCTTTGTTACAGCAAGCTGGTGAGATTGACAACCTCACTGTTTCGTTGGGGCAAAGTACTTTGGTTGTGTTGTGCAGGTTCCACGTTGGCGCCGGAATCACTGGTGTTGCGCCGCACTACATCTCGCCGCCATCAACCTTCAACGTGCTTCTTAACTCCTACTGGTCCGATTAAACCTTGGTTTCTTACTGAGGGAAACTTGCCGCTGTGCGCATCACACCTTCCTCTTGGGGTTCCCAACGGACGTGCCAACCACACGCATCAATGATCGCCTCCGGATTGATGTGTGAGTAGTTCACCCCTGGACTATGGGTCCATAGCAGTAGCTAGATGGTTGTCTTCTCCTCTTGTGCTATCATGTTAGATCTTGTGAGGTGCCTATCATGATCAAGATCATCTATTTGTAATGCTACATGTTGTGTTTGTTGGGATCCGATGAATATATGAAATACTATGTTATGTTGATTATCAATCTATCATCTATGTGTTGTTTATGATCTTGCATGCTCTCCGTTGCTAGTAGAGGCTCTGGCCAAGTTGATACTTGTAACTCCAAGAGGGAGTATTTATGCTCGATAGTGGGTTCATGCCTCCATTAAATCTGGGACAGTGATAGAAAGTTCTAAGGTTGTGGATGTGCTGTTGCCACTAGGGATAAAACATGAATGCTTTGTCTAAGGATATTTGTGTTGATTACATTACGCACCATACTTAATGCAATTGTCTGTTGTTTGCAACTTAATACTGGAAGGGGTGCGGATGCTAACCCGAAGGTGGACTTTTTAGGCATAGATGCATGCTGGATAGCGGTCTATACTTTATCGTAATGCCCAATTGAATCTCACTTTACTCATCAAGATATGTATGTGCATTGTTATGCCCTCTTTATTTGTCAATTGCCCAACTGTAATTTGTTCACCCAACATGCTATTTCTTATCGGAGAGACACCTCTAGTGAACTGTGGACCCCGGTCCATTCTTTTACATCGAATACAATCTACTGCAATACTTGTTCTTACTGTTCTTCGCAAACATCATCTTCCACACTATACATCTAATCCTTTGTTTACAGCAAGCCGGTGAGATTGACAACCTCACTGTTACGTTGGGGCAAAGTACTTTGATTGTGTTGTGCAGGTTCCACGTTGGCGCCGGAATCCCTGGTGTTGCGCCGCACTACACTCCGTCACCAACAACCTTCACGTGCTTCTTGACTCCTACTGGTTCGATAATCTTGGTTTCTTACTGAGGGCAAACTTGCTGTTGTACGCATCACACCTTCCTCTTGGGGTTCCCAACGGACGCGTGCTGTACGCGTATCAAGGCTCCGCGATAACGCCCCCAAGAGGGTAATGATGTGTCTCTTCGCTGCTGTCAAGACCGACTTGAAGGGGTTCGTAGTAGAAAATAAAAAATACTACCTAGCATAATCCGAATGCACAGATATATCTAAGTGTAATGTTGTAACGGAGATGATTTCGGTGACATGTCCTTGTAGACCGAAAGCAGTCAACGTTCCGCTAGTACGTGCATGATGTAGTCGTACTCGTCGATGATGGCTCCCAAGTGCATGAGATCAATTATAGTACTTTTCAATAAAAAAGGTTGTCGAATCCACGAGGAGCTGAAGGTATTGGTTAGCGGATTTGACAAGTAAACAATAATAGCAATGTGGTAGTTTTGGTATTTTCGTGTGTATAGTTTGCAATAAAATAAAGTGCGGAAAGTAAATTTAACCCAATCTGACTATATACCATCGGCAAGGTAGTACCTCATTGTGTACTCCCTCCCGTTGATGGTGTAGTTGCAAGCCGGCGCATCAAGTTTAGCTATATGGGCAAGAAGATGAGATCTATGCAACATATTGATACCATTGGGAGAATCCGGCAAACCAAAAAAAAAAAGCTATGCCAATTCTAAAAATCCTGAGATGTAATTGCTTCAAGCACAATTCGTCGGTTTTTTTTGCTCTAACCACACTACAAGCCTTGTCAAGCTTTCAGACATTTTTTTCATGTCCAATACATAAATCAATGATACCTAGCATACCGGAGACTATACATGTCCAAAGCGACACCTATTTAGAACTCTGTAAGTAAACGTGATTTAGATACCCACCAGCGGATCTTCGCAAGATGCCCCCATCCTAATTAGGTTTACCTTAACAAGTAGATTGTCACATTCCTCATGATTTATTAGTGCTCCTAGGCTCTAGATTTATTTAGTAGATAACCGGGACATCTTGCGAGAGCTCAGTGACATGGGTTACCTTGTGATTTACTACACCGTGGTTTCCGGAGTACAAGGCCGGGACATCTTGCGACTTCAGTGACATTGGTTAGCTCGTGATTTAGTTCTCCTTCATATAAGTAGTAGAAGACTAGGACATCAAGCAACCTCACTGACATGGGTTTGCTTCATTAGAGCGAAAAGTGTATCTACCACATTAGCACCAGTACCTGTTTTTTCAAAAGTACGTTCTTCGGTCTTTAAAAAATTTAAAATTAAATACCCACGTACAAAAAAACATTTTGAAGGTACGGTATAAATTAAGTAAGAAAATAGTTTGTATTTTGAACTACACAAGAAAGACAAATTTTTGGCATAAATCAGAATTTTCTTTCCCTATTACCCAGCCACAGATTTTTTTTGTGTAGCTCAAAATACAACAGATTTTTTACCGAAACGTTTTATGAGTATTCAGAACATGTGTATGCATTTTCGGAATTAATTTGATGATTTTTTAAAACATATAATTTCCATTTTCAAATGTTTTAAAAATCAGGAGCAATTAGAGTCAGTAAATCTAGCAGCTTATTTTTTGCTCGAAAAAACACTTCAACATGAGGCATCAGTGGTTGATGATAGATGGTAGGGATGGCCGAACCACACCTATATAAAAGGTACACCTGAGCAACTCGAGCTCGAGCTGGTCTCCCTTCCTCGCAATCCATCGAGCACTAGCAGGTTTAGCTCCCTCTCCACATCATGACATTTGTCTATCAACCATGCAGCATCATGTTCAACGTTCTGTAATTTGTGTTGGTGGGTCATGGTGGCTAGTGAGTACCTGGTGGACGTAGCTCCCGTAGCCTGCCAGTGTGGGCATCACTGTCGCTGCAGTCATCGGGTTTGCTGCGATAAGATACTTTCTCTATGATATTTTATATAAGTATACCCACACGGAAATGCCAAACGAAACCTGGGTACGCGTGCATCCAGTTATGAAAATTTAAAAAAATGTTATTTAAAAGTTTCAAAAAAATGTGAAGTAAAATTTTGCATGTACATATTATGTTGATACTTACTCGTGTGCGTTTTCATGAAAAAATATCATTGTATGTTGCCTACACAAAAATGACAAAATGCCCAAAATGAAACTAGTGAATAGGAATTGTACTATTCACAGGGATAGAAATTTACATTTTGTCATTTTTGTGTAGGCCACATACAATAATATTTTTTGGTGAAAACGCACAGAAGTAAGTATCAACATAATATGTACATGCAAAATTTTACTTCGCATTTTTTTGAAACATTTAAATAGCGTTTTTTCATTTTTTGGAAAACTGGGTGCGCCCGCACCCAGGTTCACAAACAATCCTGGAGTAGGGGGGCAATGCCCCCCTCCCGCTGGCCGTAGGGAAGCTCGGCCACAACTATCGAGTATCATCAACCAATGACGCTACATAGCGCACTGACTCTTCATCTTGAAATGCAAGACAACAAAATTAAGGGGGTGAAATACTGGAAGAAATTCAGCTTCCTTAGTTAATGGAAAACATACAAAAACAGAATTTTTCAACTAGAATAGGATGAAGGCACCATAGTTGGCGTGGTTATCTTGAAATTTCTTATTACAGAATACTATAAGAAACTATTTGGTGTACCGGCTCTGAAATCTTGTTCTTGATGATTGAGGAACATAGTTATCATATTTTAAAGTTTTCAAAAGCTGAGAGTTGCATCTTAACTACTGAAGTCACGGAGAAAGAGGTCTCTGAGGTCATTTCTCAAATGAAACATAATAAGAATCCTAGGCCTGATGGGGTTCCCAATAGATTCTATCAGCATTTTTTGGATGTCCTCAAATCTGATCTAACGTGTTTGTTTGAATAGTTGCAATCCGCAAATTTTTCTTTGTTCAAACTAAAATTTGTAGTTATAAATTTATTGCCGAAAAGGATGCCTCTAGCATGGAGAAATATAGACTGATCTATTTGTTGAATGTTTAGTTTCAAAATCTTTGGGAAGGTTGAGACTAACAAGATAATATTTGTTGCACAGACTGTTGTGCGACCAAATCATGTGACTTCCATGCCTAAATTGTTGTCCTGCATGAAATAATTCATGAGTTGCATAAGAAATAGTTGCACGGTGTCCTCTTGGACAAAGTGAATTGGTCTTTATTTCAACAAACTTTGCGCCACCTGAGTGGTCTGAAGGTGGTGAGGTTTTGTCCACGGTGGTAGTTTTCGTATCAAGGTCAACGATGATATTGGTCACACACACTTGAGTGTGTCCTCTTACTGCATAGTAGAATAGTCTTTCTCTCATTAAGAGCATTTACTTATTGCTATTTACTTTTAGTACTTTACATTCTTTGCAAACGACAAACCCAAAACACCAAAACTAATGCATCCTTTTTATTGTTTTACTTGTCAAACTTTCTAACCACTACCTTCAGCTACTCGTGGGTTCGACAATTTTTTTTATTAAAACGTACTACAATTGATCTCCTGCACTTGGAAGCCATCAGCGCCACCGGTGGGTTTGGAGCCCTTGTTCCTTCCGTAGCCGCCGTGGTGCGGGTTGCACTTGAATTCGAGGACGGCCAAGAGGATGTAGAGGATGCTCTGGATGGCGGTGGCCTGTGCCCATAGGTGGGCGTCGGGGTGAGGTGCGGCAGGCTCGGATGGTGCCATGAAGGGATTGCGACCAGCCGCAATGGCTAGGGTTGGGCGAAGGAGGAAGAGGAGGAGCAGAAGCGGTTTAGAAATTTTTGGCTGACACCACACTACAAGAAAATCATCACCTAAAGACGTTGAATATAAGACGCATTTGTTTTCGTCTCTACAATAGGGAGCCGGCTCATCGTAGGGACGTTCCTTTAGACGCTCCACATAACGTCTCAAGATTTCTATTTATTGACTAACCAAATAAATGAATTTGCAAATTTGTGGGTATTAGAGACGAATTTTTATGTTTTTTCCCGTCCATGATCTTTCCCAATGTATCTGTGAATTATTAATATGGATATTCTGTCCAGTTTTGATTTTCTTTTGATATTAATGAATTTATTCCAGTTTGCTCGTGCTAGTTGAAATAATGGTCCTTGCTTGTACGCGAACCTAAATATGAAGAGAAAAGTCAGTTTTTATTTGAATTTCCAAGTAAAAATAATTTTGGCAACACATATCTATTTTGAGACGCTATATCCAAAATATTGTATGTACAAGTAAAATATTGTATGTACAAATAAAATACTTTATGTACATATATACATAATTTGTATAAGATGAGCACCCTGTATATACGTAATAAGTATGGACTCATGTATAATGTAAACATGAATAAAGCATCTCTAAAATATATTGAGACGCAAACTTGGCGTGTCTATTAAAACGTCTCTACGTGGGTAGACATGCTTTCGAGCGTCACTATGAAAGCGTCTTTATGTACATAGACACGCTTAGCAAACGTCCTTATGTTACTTGAGACGGTGCATAAGGAGACGATCCTATGACGCTTTATGAAAGCGGCTATACAACCCTCTAGAGATGAAATATCACGTCTTTAGCATTTAAATTTAGCGTCTCTACATGTCTGTTATGTTGTAGTGCCATGTGAGAATATTGATCACACATGGGACTTTTCATTGCATGTATATATAGAAAAATATTACAATTCTAACCATACATGAGAGATCACACAAATAAAGACCCTCGATGATTTAGGGGGTACGTCACGCTCCGAGACATATATCCGTCTAACAGTTCATAACCATCGGATTGACCAAAACAAGCGGAACTGGTTCATTTGGGGTACCACAAAATTCTCTTTTTGGAAGATGGGGGCGATCATTTGAAGTTTTGACAGGGCATCTTTTTTTCGAAATGGGGGAGCTTTTTTATTAGATTATTCACAAACCTTACAAGAACAATACAAAAGATTAACCTCGAAGCTACCTCACTAGACCTACAGTGGGATGAAGGGGGTGACAATACACCAACTCACATCATCCAAAAACCAAATGCTTCCTAAACCGTCCAATAGCAGGTGAGAAGCACATCCAGTCAAGCAGACTCTCCGTGCACGCCAACACACACGCCACAGAAGTTGCTACCGCTGTCTTCCTTGATTCCATCTTCAAGAGAAATCATCGCATTAACCTTGCAAGACCTGCCGTCGATGCCACCATGACGCCATACGGCTCCACCATCATGCACGCATACATCATCCCGCATCCATCGTCGATACCCTTCAGCACCGTGCTACCGAGACTCAATGCCAACAATGTGGTAGATGAATACCACTCCACCAACATCCGCCATCATCTAGCAGTTGCTCCAAAAACGATGCGCCAAGAGGTAGAACGACGCAGGGCGCGCCGCCATCGTCCGATCTGGGAGACCCAGATCTAGGGTTTCCCCCGGAGCAGCACGAGAGTGTAGATGCAGGCTGCGACAACGATGCCTCCAAGAAGGTTGCGACGTGTAGCGCCGCCATCGCCCGCCAAGAACGGAGTCGGAGCACGGTTTTCACCGGCAGGCGCGCATCCCCACCTCGCTGAGTGTAGTGCCGAGGAAAGCAAGATGGCGCCTTCGACAAGGTAGCGACGTCGACCGACGCCGCCATCATCCGCCAAGACCGAGGTCGAGGCTCAATTTTCACCGGCCGCCATGACACCCCGGACTAGATCACCATTGCCGGAGACCCGTGTGAGATCCCATGATCCCCACACAGGACTACCAGCCTGGCCGACCACCTCCGACGAAGAAGATGACCACCACCACCATGTCCGAGGCTGCTGCCCCATGTTTCCGCATGACGCGAGAGATGCCCACGAACGCCTCACAGCCAAGGAGGCAGAGCCACGACATGGAATTTTGAGCCCACCCCAGCCAACGGACCTAGATTGGACCCGATCTTCACAGTCGCCGCCTGCAGATCGACGCCATGGCCGTTGCCTCCCTGCGCCGCCGCATCAAGGAGAGGCATGGCCGGCCGCCGCCGCCGTGCCCTCCGGTCGTGGGGGCGAGAGGAAAGGCCGCCGCCACCACCACGCCGTAGGGTTTTGCCCGGCAGCGCTTTCGACGACGGCGACGGGGGAGGAGGGCGCCCTAGGGAGAACGGAGTAAGGGTTCCGGTGGCTGGGCCCCGGCGGGCGGGGGGGAGAGGAGGTTAGGTCGCGGGGGTGGGGGGGGGGGAGGAGACCCGAGTCTTTATTGATGTCTCTCCTTGATATCCTACTAGTAGTAAATGAACTGCTTTGCTACAAAAGGGCGAGACAGGGCTCCTTCCAACGGAACGGAATGCTTGGGCTGCTTCAGGAATCAGGAGGGTGCCTACTCAAGTACTTCTTGACTTGCTACTGGGATAAACCCCTGGTTTCAAGCCACAAGCCCAAGATGATGCCCACTGATCATCTACAAAGCATACATCAAGTTTCTACCAACATCAACACAAGGGGAAAACAATCTCATGTTTGCCAAAAATAAAAGAAAATGGTGACACTTCCTTGCATTGTGCTACATGGGCATGTACGTAAAATCAAAAATGTTTCCATGTTTTGGTTAAACTAGTTGAAAGTGGGAACATGCTACCTGAACTCTTGAGAAAGAAAAATTGTGACAAGGAGACGGCATGCAAGATGTTGTCCACATTCGAACTAAGCATAAAGGTGGAGACTCTAATGAAACCTGATCCTGAGTTCAAATATCTAGTTTGCTTAGAAAGGAATACAGTGTTAAGGAGACGGCATCCAAGATGGTGACCACATTCCAAAATATGGTGGAAACTCTATTGAAAGCCGGTGCCGAGTTCAAAAATCTAATTTTTCAAAGGCTGTACCGAGCTCAACAAAATTTGCAGGTTGTTGTCCATGGAGTCTGTTATTTTAAAAAAACCGAAAACGGTATTTAAAATAGGCTTCAGGGAAAAACATAGAAAAGTAGTAGTGCATTGCAGTATCTTGATACATCGGTGACATCAGGCAAAAACCATTCAGTGATAAGATCATGTAATGAAATTAAGCTCATATAACATTGTTTCAGGACTTGTTACAGAAACAACAAGCATTGCATGATACACGCAGTTGCAAACAAATTATCAAATTAAACTGATAGTATAATGAAACAAACTCGAATCATTCTAGTTCCTGCTGGCATGCACGGAATGTAATGCCCGTGTTCCAGGACTTAAATTATTACATAACCATAGGTAGGTCTCGTTGCAAATAATCAAACAAAGAAGCATCTGCTGATAGATACCATGACAGTGTCGTGTTCTTCCAAATGTGTAGGCAAATAAAATGTGACTTCTTCTTACCGAAGGCGGGAGGTAAACTGCATGCGTTTCTTGGGAAATTAAGAACGGAGCTCCGGAACGTGCTTCAGTTTGTTGTGCATCTGCTTCAGATCCCAGTCAGCCTTGAAGTCCCTGTGTAGACCCAGCAGCCAGAGCTTCTTCAGGGACCCAAGGCAGTCGATGCCATGAGGGGCCATGTTCATCTCACGGAGTGACACGATGTAGATCCCGTGAATGGCCGGGATGGCATTGTCCTCGATTACCAGTTGATTGACATTGGGCATATTCTTCAAGACGAGTGTCTTCAGTTTAGGAAAGCACCCTGCAGAAAGAACCAATATAGCTGCACTACTCACCCGGTTGAGGCTGAGATAAGTGAGAGCCGGCACTTGAGATGCCAGCAGCTTCAACGGGTCTTCTTCCCCAAGGTTGCACCAGCTTAGGGCCAGATACCTGAGGTACCTCCCAGAGCCCTGGAATATCGGGCAGTTGAGTGTCCCATGTGCCCAGCCGCCTCTGACTATCAGCCTGGTGAGCTTGGTTGAAATTGGCTTGAGCTTTTCGAATGAAAGTGTCTCCCTCTCATCACTTGCAGAGAGTAATACGCTTGATAGTAGTGGCATATATGAGAGGGCCTCGAAAAGATCTTCACAGTTGGATGCATTGATGTTATCAATCCAAACAGTCTGCAACTTAGTCATTTTCCTCAGTTGCTGCGACAAGTCTTTGCTGGCACAGACGGTCTCGAGAGTCTGCAGATCATGACAGTTGGAAATCATCTTAGGCGCTTCCACTCCAACAAAGTATCTGAACTCCGTCTGCCTCTCATCAGCAAACCTGTCAGCAAAAAGGTGGCGTAGCTTCTCAACCTTCACAATTCCTGGTGGTAGCTTCACTATTTTTGTTTGCTTGATGTCCAGGGTCTCGAGGTTTGAGAGTTTTTCAATACTGTCTGGCAGCGACTCGATATTGGTGCGCCTTAAGCCGATGTACCGGAGATTGAACAGATTCCCGATGGTTTCTGGCAATTGGCTGATTCCAGAGTCTTGGAGCTCAAGAACAGTAAGGTAGTTGGATCCAGACAAAATTGAGGAAATCATGCTGGTAGAGGAGGCAATCGACATTACGGTCCGGAGTCGCGGGAATTTCACTCCAGCAGCAGCTGGCCTACTGCCGTCACCCTTCCAACCACATGTCGAGAAACGGCGAACCTCTGTATCCGTGTTAATCATCTCACCCTCATCATTCGCGGAGCCAAACCTCTCTTCTTTTGCAATATCAAGAGCCAGGCTTCGGACAATGTCATGCATCTTACAGGTAGTGACCCTAGAGAGCTCATCCCTCTCCACCACTTCCAACATATTCCGGCTTATGAGTTCCATGAGATTGTCCTCCGCCACTTCCTCTGCCGTGCTCTGGTCTTTCCTGATCGCAAATCCTTCAGCAACCCACATTCGCACAAGGCTCTCCCGTGGCATGGGATAGTCTTCAGGGAACAAGCTGCAGTACAGGAAGCAGTTCCTGAGATTACCTGGCAAGTCATGATAGCTCAGAATAAGAATAGCTTGCACATGGTTGTTTTCCTGCAGTTTGCTCCTGAGTTGATTGTACATCTGGTCCCAGGCGTGCTCTGTTGGTTCCTTCTTGGACAAAAGGCTACCACAAGCTACAATGGCCAATGGCAGGCCATGACACCTATCAGCAATAGCAGCAGCCACTGTCTCAAGCTCTGGAGGGCACCTAAGCTCCGGAGGGCACTTGCGGTCAGGGTCAGGGCTGGTGTTGTGGAAAGCCCTTGAGCAGAAGAGCTTGTATGATTCGGTGCTACCCAGTGGCTGGACTATCATGCGACGACCGTTATGAGCAATAGCTGCAACCTTTTCCTTCCGGGTTGTGATCATAACACGGCTTCCTTGGCTACCCTTGAATGCATTGTGCATCTGATTATATGCTTCTTCATTCCACACATCATCAAGAACGATCAAACATTTTTTGTATTGTAGTGTCTTCTGTATTGCATTTGTTAAGTCATCGACATCTGGTTTGGCACTAACAGGTTGTGACTGGCCTATCTTGGAGAGCAGTTTGGTCAGCAGATCAACTACATCATATTTCTGTGACACCACAATCCAAGCCTGACCACCAGGGAAGTTGCCTTTCTCCCGATCATACACATTTCTCACAAGGGTTGTTTTCCCCAAGCCTCCCATTCCAGAAATTGTTATGACCGTGCTGTCTTTCTCATCGGTGCTCAGCCATTCAGTCAACTTACTCCTGTTCTCATCAATTCCCACTAGATCCTCATCACAAAAAAGCCCTTGAAAGCCGCCTCCAGACCGCTGCCTATCAATCTCTGCACGATCATTGTTTACAGGCACAATCGTATTAGTCCAGTAAGCTTGATTCTCTTTGACTTGCTTGAGCTCGATTTCTATCTCTGCTACCTCAACGACAATCTTACTGAAAACAATAGCGTTACGTGCACCTCCCATGTTGAACACGTACCGACTTAGGAAGTCTTCTTCGTTGACCTTAACAGCCTCATACAAGTACTTGTCAACTACATCTTCAACATGGTAGGCCAGATTCCTCACGCCTGTAATCCACTCCTTGATAACATTGTTGCTGAGATGTGAGCTGCCCAAATCTTGAATTACGCCATTCAACATCCTTAGCTCTTTATCAATCATTTTGATCTTTCCTGGCAATTCCATTAGTCCATTAACCTTCTTGGCTAACAGCTCTCCGGCAGCGGTGGCCGCTTTGCTTGCACCAATCATCCCAATCTTTGTCACAGCAGCAAGTATTGCCTCCGCCATTCCCTTCTGAAAAAAACACCAACATGGAATAAGTTAGGTATGCATCAACAAATTAATTTTGGTATAATGTGGCGCATTGCATATATAAATGATGTCAAACATAGCCGTAGCGTTGTCTAATATTTCAAACTAAGCAGGAAGAGAAACACTATTCTACATAAACCATAACATGCAGGAAGAGAAACCCAATTTTAAGGTATAAGCCAATTTATTAACTGGGGATTATTATCGTCCGCCATAACATGCAGGAAGAAAAACACTATTGTGCTTAAAGCACAACAAGAAAAAGAAGCGATGAAACATCATCTTTTTGGTTATGAGATAGGGTCTTTTGCGGTGAGATACTTTGGTATTCCCATTCATTTCAGAAAGCTAGACGAAGCTCGCAAGTGGGTAGGCAAACTCCTTTCATACGGGGATCTTCTGGTTCTCATTAAGTCGTTCCTAATGAGTCTTCCCATGTTTATGATATCCTTATTATAAATACATATATGGGTAAGAAAAAGGTTGGATTTTTATAGGTAAAGTTTCTTCTGGCAAAGTGATGGCCATAAAAAGTATAGACTTACTCGATGGAACATCATTTGTAGGACAAAGTATCAAGGGTTGGGAGTGGAGGTTTTAGAAATTAAGAACAATTGTTTATTGAGAAAATAACTCTTTAAATTACTTCCCGGGATGGAGTTTGGCATGAGCTACTCCAAAATAAATACCTTCACTCGACTTTCTTATTGCAAGTGAAGGGAAAATCCTCTAATTCCTCCTTCTGAAAAGGTTTTACGAAAGTAAAGAATGAGTTCTTTGAATGAGGTTGTTTCAATGTAGGAGACGATGAGAGTACTAGGTTCTGGGAGGATACATGGTTAGGTGATAGTCATTTATCTAATCAATATCTATCTTTGTTTAACATAGTCCAAAGAAAACAAGTTTAGTGGCTAACATTATGGCTTAGGTGCCTCTGAATATAGGTTTTAGACAAGCGATGACATATGGACTCATTTAGTGCTGTGTTTGATGGATGTTCAGTTAACCACACAATCTTGTGGGTTCGCTTGGAAGCTAATAACATTATGCTTGTTTATCATCAAATATTTATACCTTGATTATATGGATGATTATACGAGCTGCATTAGAAAATACTTGTGGAAAATGGAGGTGCCGCTTAAAATAACGATTTTCGTGTGGTTCCTTCATTGCTGGGTACTTCTCACGAAGGATAACTTCGCTAATAGAAATTGGCATGGTTGCAAAAAATATTGTTTTTATAATCAAGATGAATCAATACAACATTTGTTTTTGGTTTGCCCGATAGCAAAAGTTGTTTTCCGTATAGTGCACCTGCTCTTTAATATTATTCCTCCAAAAAATCGTACGAATCTATTTCGAGATTGGCTAGCGGGAGTTGTTAAAAAGATAGAGTGCAAATTCGAGTGGGAGTTTGCACTTTACTTTGGGCTATATAGAATGTGAGGAACAACTATATCTTTCCCAAGGCAAAAACTATTTTCTTCATGCAGGTTATACCTCTGGCTACCCATTGAATTCATATGTGATCTTAGCTACAACCAATGGAGAAGTGTGAGTATTTGGATAGTCAGTGCATGCGGCTAGAGACTGTTGCTCGGGGTATGTACATCCAGTGCCGCTGGCATTTTGATTTCAGATTAACACGATATTGTAGATCAGTCACTTCATCTTATCTTTTATTTTCACATGGTTGATGCATGTATGGCCCTATGTGACACATGATGCATTCCATTGTAAAACCATAAATCTTTGAATAGGGAAATAAAACGCCGCATGCATCAATCGATGCAGAGGCTAGGGCCTATGCCTCCATTTCGGAAAAAAGTAATCACATTTTAATCCTTGTTTTACGGAGGATTGCCAAACATCTATACCTAATCGCATAATACATCAAAATGCCCCGTACCGGTTTGTTTAGTTTTCAGAACTGCTCTGCCGCGGCTTTCTTTTTCTCCCGTAGACTTCAGCCGCCGCGCACGCACCAGGCTCGCCTGGCCGCCATGGGTCGAGATCGCGAACAGGGCCACCACTGGGCTTTTTTTTCAAAATATCGCAATGCTGGCTCACGGATGAATATTTCGTGTCAATAGTCCCACCTCGCTCGCCTATAACGAGTTTCACCGATTTATATGCCTAAAATTTCTGGATTATAACAAGCTGATTTGGAACAATAAGAATCAGCAAAGATGGAACGCAGGAATCGAACGAATGCTGTTGAGGGACCCGATTGAAAGAGAGAATTAAACGAAGGAAAGGGATCGCGATCCGCAGATTTTGGGGAAGGAGGAAATTAAAGAAGCGCATAAGGTTGGAATCGATCAGACAAAATTGGGAAAAAGCCTCAGACCCGGAGGAGAGATCCCGGCGCGAGCGGTGGAGCCCTGGCCGACCGCCGACGTCATCGGGCGTCGCGTGCGCCGTCGCGTGAGAGGGGGAGAAGGGGCCGAGGAACTGGTGCAGGGCGGCGTGGCGCTGGTGGTCTGCAGGGAATTGAGTCTACCAAGTGGGGAGATTATCGGATATGGTTTGGGTGGTCAACTCGGTTGCTAGCTGGGCCAAGCAAAGATTGTGGTCTGGGCTCTGCACCGGCAGGTCCTTAGGTGAGAGGGTCTCTCCTTTTTTTTTTTGTTCTATGGAGTCTTTCTTAGAAAGATGATCTGATGGAGTCTACGATTGTCAACTAAGCCCCGTTAGAAAAAAAAAGCAGCAGCATCATTCTTGGAGCTAATATCCAATGATCTGAAGGATATCAGACGAATTTGCGGAAAAGAAAAGAGGAAGAAAAACGAATATAGCCTGATGAGGGGCGTTGACTTGGGGAGGTGCCACTGTTGGTCGGACCAAGCTCGATAGGCCAATACTGGCGTTGGCGAACGGAGCAAGGGTCGGGAGGCGCCTCGACGCCATCGCCATGAACCAGCGGAAAATGCGCCCCACCGGGAGGGATGAGGAGCGAGGACGTGAGGTGATATCTAAGCCCCAAGCCACTAAGTGCCAGGCAGAACAAGCTTGTCCCGTCGTAAGGGGTCATGATGTTTCTCGGCGAGGCGAGAATGAGGCGCTCCTCCGCTATGTCAACTCGAACTCCTACACAAACCGATTTAGTACCTACGTGCTAACAAAAATTAGGGAAAGTGGGTTCTAGGAGAGGCTTTTTTGCCCGTTGTTTCCACTGGTTGCGATTCAGTAATTACAGTTTGGGTTCTAGGAGAGGCTTTCTCGTGATGTACAAGTAGAATTCAGAAGAAAAAAATTTGTTCCATGGTTTATATCTCTATGATTTTGGCTTTGCAAAATAAGTTCGAGGAGAGCAAAAACTTTGTTGGCCCTCTTCTTGAATTTCTCAGCCGTGAAATATTTTGTATCATCTTATTTCAGTGGTTCTGATACGATCATATTCTGAATCTGTAAAGTGCACACAAAAATAGTAAATGTGCCTCCACCTGGAAAATTTGGATACACAATTTAGTTTTACACACAGACCTACCAGTTGAGGTTTATGCAGATTAATAATCATGGTAATGGTCTACAAAGCTGAGTTACAACACTAACTCAGTTTAGTTCGAGCAGGCATTTCAACATGTGAACACCATCAACTATCCGAGATGATATTTCTACCATGAAAGATCGGTTTTATGGTCTTTAAATAATTATTAGATCTAATTATTATTAGCTTCATGTGAAGAATCTTGCCAGATCGACAACACAATAGTCTCTATTTGTACAAAATCAGTCTATCATGTGAGCCATTGTGTTTGTTTTGATATTTTTATATGACAGCTAAATGGATGACAATGAATGTAGTTTTATATCTTGGTAGCATGTAAATTAGAGTTTATTTGGGGATAATTTTTGTAATAGAGTTAAACTATAATAGCAGCCAACGATTTATTCGTCTTCTTTTTTCTCTTCTTAACGCCAATGGTACATTAATGTGGCACTACCATGTACGGTGTAGCGTAATTGAATTGGCGGTTAGGTTTACCAGTGAACACACTTCTAACTATGGTTGATTAATGGGACAAACTTATGCCAAGAAAAGCATACGCAGTGTGCATAAGTAGCATATTACTGATGTTTTTAGTATTGATTACGACGGTGACCAAGACGAAAAGTGTCAACATACTTTACAGGAGCATTTGAATATTTATTTATTCCGGTGCAACGCACGGGCACTTTTGCTAGTAATAATAAATGAGCTAAGATTTCTGCGGTCAACGCTTTTTTTCTGGACCATTTTACCCTCCCACCAAATCACATAGTACAATATGCCACTGAACCGTTATGTTCTATCCCTCCCAGCCAATAGGCATCACCAGCAAAGTAACCTCGAGCATAGTGCTGTCAAAAAAAAAAAACCTCGAGCATAGTCCTACCCGAACTAGCTAGGGGTTGGCCTGCATCTTACAGTACCTACCTAGGGCCTCTATATATGTGATCGACCGTCCCTGATAAACCCATGACATCGCATCTCGGAGAGGCAACAAGAGATACTGCAGCGGCAACAGTAGAGACGTCCATGGCTGGTGGCCGGTTCTGGGAGTGACATGGTCGGGTAGGCGTGACGAACAATTCCTCTCCCGAACGCAGCCGGATTCAGTGGTCTTGGGCTGATCTGCTGATGGACTTGCAGTACATCTATGGCCGGACGCTGGTCATGGAGTCATGGAAACCGACGGCGACCCGGCTGCTCGTGTTGGACATCCATTGGTGGAACGACATCGTTGACGAGATGAAGGATAAGTGCGCGGACTGTCCGACCTAGCCGCTCCCTGGCAGGAGGTCGTCCAGCGCCTCGAAAGATTTTGATTTCAACATTGATCTAATAGAGCCATCGTCACTGTCGGAGGAGAGAATGATGCGCGAGTACTCCTAGCTTATTTTTTTGAGATCGCTTGGACATAATTCGCTTCTTCTATCTCGGGTCAACGAGGATGTAGCGGAAATTCCTGGCCGTACGGGTCTTCATCGGCCTCTCGCTCTTCCTCGAATCAGGCCTGGACATCTTCATCAAGGCCCTCAACGATATATACTCAGTCTTCCACAACGAGAGCAGCGGGCATACGTAGGAGGACCCGCTGCAAGCCTGCAACGGAACGTGCCGTAGGAGCCAGTGAGGGAGAGCAGACCAGCCATATTGACATAGCCCGGCGCTGGGTTTCCATGATCGGTACCCTGTAAGACAATGTCCCGTCAGGCCAGCCATGCCCATATCTACATAGCGAGGTAAAACAATGATCTGACAAAATCATCCGCTTTGAGCTTTATATATCTGCAGAGCTTGTGTGTCCTATAAAAGTTGCTGAAATTCAGATGATCGGCAACAACTGCATTACTGCAACTTGTGGATATAACGAGGCTCCTCTGTCTATTTTTTTGCTCCAGCTTATCCCTGCGCGGGCGTCCTGCTCTACCATCTGGTACTGCTACAGTGCTACTGCTCCTTGTCATTGGTGCTATTACGTGTAGCTTTCGATGTGCTACTTGTGGTGTTGATGCGTAAAGATAATATTAAGGGACCGTAGAAGTGCTGCCAATTTTTTCTCAGGTATATGTGCTCCATAAAATGTGTTGAACTGGGTAGAATTTTTCTCTCTGAAAAAAAGGCCCAGGAAGTGGGGGAAATAATGAGAGCGCAAAATTTTGAAACTGTATTTGGAATGCAAACATCCGGAAGAAGGTGAAAGTTTACTCTTTGAAGGTGGCCACACGATCTTTGGGAGTTCAAACTAATCTCTATAATCGTAAATCATTGAAGATCCAATCTGCAATTTATTTTATACTGAACCTGAAGACACTGGTAGAAAAATGGCCTTTAGTCGCGGTTCGCAACTGCCATTAGTCGCGGTTGCGCAACCGCGACTAATTAAGCGCGACTAAAGGCCCCCCCTTTAGTCGCGGTTGCTTACGAACCGCGACTAAAGGCCCGTCCACGTGGGCGGCTACCGTGCGCCTGGGCGAAGGACCTTTAGTCGCGGTTGGTGTCCCCAACCGGGACTAAAGGCTATTTCGTTAAATTTTTTAAATTCATTTGGATTTCTAATTTCTTTTCACTCCGTTTTTTTTTTCTTTTTTTTTCAGAATTTCTCTCATTTCAGTTATTTGCATAGCTTAGTCTCTATCTCTAACTACACTTATCTCTAGTCAAATTACTTACTCGTGGTCAAACTTCCTGCTCGGTCACCCATCCTCCCACTACTCCACCTCTAGCACGCTTAACTTCCAAGTTCCATTCTGTTCCGCATCCAAGTGCTTCGCGCGCATGTATGTGATAGTAGTATCATATCAATCCTATTAACATGCTGATCGATCTCATATTTCTTTATTGTTTGAATTTCAAATAATTATTTTAATAAACAAAAGTAATGATGTAATAATAATATTGAATAAATAAATAAACATTAACTTTTTAATTTGTATTATTTTTAATTTTATTAATTAATTAAATATTTTTTTGCCAAACCTAAAATCTAAAAATTTGAAAATCTAAAAATTGGGTAAAAATGATAGTAATCTTTATGCAGAATGAAATTATTAATTTTAGGTTTTAAAAAATTAAAAAAAATATAAAATCCATAATTTACAGAAAAAACTAAAATCTTCCTGCTTTTGTATTTCCATTTGGAATTTTGAGAATCTAAAAATTGGCTAACCGGGTAAACCCGGGTGAAATCGGATGTAACTTTTTCCCAGGATTTTTTTGATATATTATACGTTTTTTTCCGACGTCGTATGCAAAAGTTATTGCGGTTTTACCATTTTTTAAACTTTTTTTTGCAAAAAAAGTGAAAATTCGAATTTCTTAATTTCTCCGAATAGTAGGTTGCATAACATACAAGAATCTGAAAACAATTTTTTTTTTGAATTTTCTATCATTTTCTTTTGTATTTTACAAACCAAAAAAAGCGATCCACGGGGGGGGGGTGGTGCAGGGTGCGTGGGAGTAAAAAAACTCGGAAAAACCTTTAGTCGCGGTTGGGGACACCAACCGCGACTAAGAAGCCCTTAGTCGCGGTTGGTGTCCCCAACCGCGACTAAGGCTTTCCGCCGACCGCATCCCTCCATAGCCCTTTAGTCCCGGTTGGTGTTACCAACCGCGACTAAAGGGGTACCCTTTCGTCGCGGATGGAGCATTAGTCACGGGTCGCCTCCCGAACCGCGACTAAAGCCCCCTTTAGTCGCGGTTCGAATATTTCCGGGACTAATGGGGGTGAACGGAAGCCTCTTTTTCTACTAGTGAGACGAACTTCTTGCTGCGTTGTTGAATGCAGTAAAGCTAGAGCTCCCAGATTTTCCCTTACAGATATATATAGGATTTACCCAATGAAAGCAAATTCATTAAAAAAAAGGTCCTGAATGGTCACTAAACCTCTTGAATATAACAAAATAATGATATCCACATCATGCTCCGGTTATGGAGGGCTTGGCACCACATGAACAAGAAAGGCGATTTTCTGATTAATAACCTGGAGTCATATTTCCGAACTGTAACTCCAGCGGATTTCCCATGCCTAAGGTAAAACCTCTAACCAGCAGCACAAAATTCAGTTTCTTGCAAATATATTAATATTTTTTTATGAGAATGGGAAGTTCTGAAATAGTACTTTTCGGGATACTCTTTTCAAGTGTATAATTTTTCAAAAAGGATGTTCAGACGCCATAGCAACACACAGGTTTTGTCCTAGTATTAACTAATATTGAAACACGAATTCTAATTTACCCAGAAGATAGTGCGTATACGTTAACCTGAGAGTAGTCAATAAGAAAATAATGACATACCGACTGGAGTGGAGACTTATCCTGGAACCTATAGGTGTTCTATAAACCGTGAACTAGAACATATAGTGAGATGGATGTCCAGTACTGTGACCAAATCCTGCATCAAAAAATATATATGTAAAAATATGTTTTGTTCAACAGATGTAACAAAATCGTGGCCCTAGTTAGTGCAAGCTGACAAAGGTTACCTAATTATAATGTCAGACGGTATCTCCGCATAATAAATACATTCTTTTGATCGAAAAAACATTTAGTGTCAGTGACTTTAAGTAACCTCAACGAAGAAAAAAGCTATTAAACTCACTATCCACATACTCCCTCCAATACAAAAAAAAAAAAAATCCTATTTTCTTCCGTGCTAATATCTGACCAGCCGTTTCTCTATTACCATATAAATTATATGAGAAGAAAATTAACTTCATTTGAATCGAATACTTTCTCATGCATACGCGTTCATGTATCACACAAAGTACGGTGTAATTGTTTGGCAAAAGTTTTTCAGAAGAAAACTAAACAGACCTTACACTCCCAAAAGGGATATTTATTTATGAACTGAACTTCTTTTTCTAAGGTCAAATAAAATCGTACTTTTGAAATCAGTATGTTTTGTCCTAGACTAGTATTGAATGCTTTTCTGCAACACCTAGCATTGTTCCATTTGACGTAGGGTACCGGCGATGTTTTTATGGAATCTACATGAGTGTGGTAAATTTTATATGGATTCTATGTATAAAGCATTAGTGCAGTAGGACAGTTGTTAATAACAAAAAAATGGAAGATGTAAATTACACTAAAACCTACAGTTTTTTGCATGGTATCTTCGTCGAGGTGTAATCATCACCAAAGATAACTTGCAAAATGCAATCGGCATGGCAGTAAAATGTGTCTTCTGTACCACGACAAGACTATCAAGATATGATCTACCTTCTACCCATGATGCAACGTTGAAAATATATGTTTAAAATACTTACTAGGGTGCAACCAATTGCTGTTATATGGTCACTATGGCTATGGAAAAATTGTTCTCTCATACATGTTATCTACGGGTTCACAACTACACACTATTCATGGTCGTCTCTACAGTGTGTGCAACATCGCGATCTGTTTATGCGGGTGTCTACACAGCTGGAGGATACAACCAGGGTTACTTTTAACCTAACATGGGTGGCACCATAATCTACGGATTGGTCCTCCATCACCTTTGGCGCCCCTACAGTTTCTATCATGTTCACTAGTAGTGCGCCTTGTGCCTTTTATTTTTCTGTTGATACTATTGAATTTGGGCGCTATGTGTATCCTAGTTATTCAGATGTCAGATGTAATACTTAAAACTTTTAAGTAATAAATCACTAAATTCTCATCAGATCCCTGCACAGTGCACTCCCTCCCCTCCTGATCTAAATTCCAGTGGCGCCCTGTTGAAGTAGCTATTGTCCGCTCCTTACCAACTAGAAGTAGAACATGTGGTTCGCCGTGCTCTAGATGGGCATGGCCCGATGACAACTTTCTGCTCCCGCGACGGGAAGCACCCACTCTCTTGTGAAATGTTTGCACATTTGCCACACTTTACTTAAAGATTTGGATTTTTTTTCACATGACCACCCCATGCCAGTGACGGATGGTGTGACAAATATGTAAATTGTGTGGCACCACTCGGCGTCCACCAAATTGCAGATGAAGTGACCTCCCCTGTCTCATCTAGAGGTTGGCGAGGGCACCAATTTGACCAGATCAAGAAGCCCCAGGGAGAGTTTTAAAAATAATAAAAAAACTAATTCGTGTCTAGGTAGACTTGAAACAAGATTGTTGGGTTGTAATCCTTGAAATGTTTTGAAGCAATGAGCTATCTATCGTCACTATCTTATATGCATATGGCGAGGTCTTATATGTTCCGTTAAGTATCCAAGTCAATGCTTTTTTGTTTTGTTTTGAAACTTTTCCAACGATCGGCATATGGCGAGGTCTTATATGTTCCGTTAAGAAAGACTATCTGAATCATTCATTCATGCAAAATAAATATGTAAAAAATTGGGAGACAAACCATTGGGAGTAAAAAAAAAAGCATGCCAGAAATGTTTTTTTTAGGAATGCAAGACACCTTCACAACTATGATTAAAACCAGTCGATTAATCTAGCATAAAGATAGTGACAAGAGTTCAACTTGATAGTACGTGGTAAACGCGCCAGAAGTTAAGGACATACCTAGTGGAGAGTTGTCCTCGAACCCGGCCTGTAGGTGTTTGACAAATCACCAACTATAACATCTAGTGAGATTGATGTGATGCGCGTGATCAAACCTGCATAAAAAATAGATGCTTTAAGTTTTGCATGTAGGCAAAAGCTTGGGCAGAGTTAACCAAACTTGAGCGCGCCCTAGCGATGAAATTTCGCAAAAGCTAGTTACGTAACGATAGTGTACGCGCGATGACTTGTTCAAGTATCCGTTGCAACTTGTTGAGATTGCGTGAGTTGAGCATCTGTCTCTTGCAGCGCGCGCGAATGAAATACAAGAAAGAAATAAATAAACTGGGCGCGACCATCCATCCATCCTCCTACGCAACGTGTAATAATCTTGCCTCTAATCCAAAGCGAGTTATTGGTGAAAGTCTGGTAACGTCAGTTAAGTAAGTTTCTGAAAGTGCCGTATGCGTATTGGCGTTTTTTTTCAGAGTGCCGTGTTTTCGTATCAGTATCGGCCTGACACTGATACAACCCATATTATCAGTATCAAGAAAAAAGTAGCAGAGGATTCTTGCTTGGAAAGATATTCCTCACCGGATCCATGCGCTCCGGTGGAGCGCTCTCGCCTGCCGACCAAGCAAGCCGTCCACCGCTCCCCTCCCAGCCAGAGCCAGACCAGGGGCACGTGGGTTCGCGCGCGGTGGTCTAGGAGGGCAGGGTCCGACGCCGACCGTCCGCTCCCGCGCCAGTACGCGCGCGCGTCCGCCCGCTGCTGCGCTCGGTGAGGGCACCACCCGGACTGAATCGCCGCCGCCATAGCCTCCCCTGCCTCCACCTCCGGCAGATCGCAGCCGCCTCCTCCTCCTGTCTACACCTACAACGCCCGCGCCAAATTGGGGCAGCCGCCTCGAGCGCCCGCGCCAAATCGCGCGCCGCCGCCCTCGAGTAAACGGCGAAACGGCAGAGCGCCGATGGGCGGGGAGACATGATGTGGCCCGCCGCCGATGGTTTCTGGGACGTTTTGTATTTTAACAAGGGAATTGTCGCCCAGGCTAGGTAAAGGCTTGGTCAAACTTCAGAGCATCTTCACTCGTCTCCCCGTCCCCGACGAGGGCCCGAGCGACGTTTTTTCCATCCGGACAGCGAAATTCGGTCCACTCGCGTCCTCGGTATCTCGTTTTCATCCGGATTTGGCCTTCATCCATCCGGCGAGCCCACGCCATCCCCGGTCCCCCGGGACGCGCTCAGGGACTCCGGACGAAAGCATTTGGCGTGAAACGTCGTGTGGACCCTCGTAGTCGGCGACAGGAAAGCCAAATCCTATCGATTTCCCTCCAATTTGCTTGCATATCGCCAAACTCTACCGCCAAATTTGTCCAGTCTCCTCCTCGTCTTCCAGTTCCCGTCCTCGTCTTCTCGTCCACCACCGTTCTCCTCCTCGTCTTCTCATCCACCACCATGCCGCCGAAGGCGACGGCGAGGAAGCCACGGGCGAAGAAGGAGCGGTCGCCGGGTATGTCGAACGCAGAGTGGGCGGCGGACGAGATCCGGCGCGAGGTCGAAACAAGCGGCAGGGCGGAGAGGGTGAAAAAAGGCGCCGCCAAGAGGGCGGCGGCGGCCCAGGACGAACAAGCGAGGAAGATCAGCATGGCCATGAGCATGGGCCATGCTCACGACGGGGGCGGCGCCATGTTCCCCGGCCAATGGCCGACGCAAGGTACAAGCAGTTCCCCGTCGACTTTCTCCCCTTCGATCTACTCGCATGCCATGTTCCAAGAAGGTGCCTACGTCCAACCGTCCAGGTTCACGCCGTCGCCGCCCGAGCTCGACGTCGGCAGCGGGAACCAGTACGAGGGCACCTCGCCGGCCCTGCGACGGGGGCCGCTCCCGTTCGGTGCGATGGCGGCGCCGAACGACGAGGAGATCCACAAGATGATCACCTCCGGCTCCACGGCCGCCGCTGCGAGCCCGGGGTTCTTCACGCAAGAGGAGGCGAGGGCGACGGCAGCTGTCGCGGCACGCAACGAGTATGTGGAGGATGTGGCCGACGGAAGCCAAGCCGTCGAAGAAGAAGAAGAGCAAGAACCAACCCAAGTCGAGGTCACCGACGACAACCCGCCGAAGGGAAAGAAGAAGAGGAAGAAGGACGAGCTGCCGGCCGAACCGCGCATCAAATGGACGCCGAGGGAAGAGGAGTGCCTCGCCGAAGCTTGGATGACCGTGTCCATGGACGGCATAACCGGGGCGAATCAGTCCTCCGACACGTATTGGCTTCGAGTGAAGTCGGCGTTCGACGAGCGCAAGCTCGTCGATCCCTACTTCAACAAGACGATCATGAACCGGGGAGACAAGGCAATGGCCACCCATTGGGGGATCATACAGAAGGCGTGCAACAAATGGCACGACATACAGGAGGAGATCGAAGAACTGCCGATGAGCGGCCACGACTTGGAGCAAAAGGTATGCTCCGTCGACCCTGCATCACCGAGGTTAGTTATGCACCGTGTAAATCGTCCTGAGCTGACCCGTATCGCCGTACTCTTTTTCCCTAGTTGCGCCGTGCTTTGGACATGTACATGGACGACACCGGCATGCAGTTCAAGTTCCTGAACGTCTACGCCCGCATCGAGAAGTGCGAGAAGTGGGCGGAAACCCGCAAGAACCTCTCGAAGAGCAAGACCGAACAGTACAACCCCGACGCTCCGGCGGCTGGCTCGACGGATGGGCGCCCGGAACTCGGCCAGAAAAAGCTCAAAGAGCTCAAAAAGACGGGCAATCACTCCGACAGGATGCAGGCGTCGATCGACAAGTGCTGGGCCGACTTGAGGTCGCACGCCGACGGGAGGAACGACAAGTTCGACGGCAGGTGGCGGGAGATGCTCGCCAACCAAGGCGTCTGGATCGCCCTGCTGAAGACGACGGCGGCGAAGAAGAAGAGGAACACTGACTTGGCGTTTCTGATGGGCGGGAACACGGATCTGATGGACGAGGAGACGAGGATTTGGTACCAGGGCCACCACAGCGACATCCTCCGACCCACTCCGGCCAGTTCTTCGTCGTCTCCGCCGGCTCCTACCTCGTCTTCGTCACCGTCTACGCCGTCGACTGCCGCTGCTTTGTCGTCGACTGCCGCCGCTTCGATCACGGCGTGTGAGGAAACTGGTCCGTCGGACACCGCCGTGCCAGCCGGGACTGCCGATGAGCCTGTTTCCGTGTAATTTCCCTCCTATTGCCGATCTGTGGCTGATCCTTTTGCTGGTCCTTTTGCCGATCAACTGGCCGTATTTGTAGCGCGGGACGACGGTTTGTTTGAATTTAAACTATGTCCGCCGAACTCCGGGTGGACGACTGGAAATACGGTACTACCCACGACTTTATTTCATCCAATCCGGCGGTTGTTTCGTCCGGATTTCGTCGTGGGCAGGCCAAACGAGTGGAGATGCTCTCACAAGATAGCCCCCATGCAACTATCCAAGGACCCATACATAAAATAAATTTACAAACCAGACCCTGAATTTTTGAAGGAGGAATCTAAAGGGAGAGAGAGTAAAAGTCATCATGATTGGATTCAAATACACCATCTCGATGGCTTGGTGTTGCGATTCCACCATGCCTCCACCTCACCATCTTGAGGACCTAGATGACATGGACGTCGCGGTGGAAGATGGTCGCCTCCCTTGATGGAAAATATGGTATGGGAGGAATTCTTCGAACCATCGCAATTCAGCCAAGGTTTTTTTTTTAAATAAAGGACACTTTATTCGGCCAAGGATCGAGTGACAAGGAGTCTGGAAGGCGATAGAGAAGCTGACTCACGAACACGGAAGGATGAGAGAAAATACCTATCAATATGATCCATTTCGTAAACTACTCAACTAAATGGGATTTGTTAGTTCTCAGCTAGCTGCGAACTAATTTCGTGATCAGTCAAATCCTACACCATTTGATTTACATCGTGATTCGTGCTACTCATGAGTTGCAACTGAGATTTGATGACATCATCTAACTTCAGTCGACTGAGAAATAGTGGCACCTTAGTTAAATAGATGGTAGACAAACAAGCGTCCATCTCTTGCATATGAGGTGTGACAGACAGATCATCACCACCCACGCCCAGGCCGGCTCTGGCCCAGGGCAAGAAGTGCGACCGCCCGGGGCCCAACCAAAACGGGGGCCCATTATTTCTAGCACGGTGCATATAGAAAAAGGTAGAACAAAAAAAATAGGCCCATCTAATATGCCCGCAGCCTAAATAGGGCCCATTTATAAAGTTCGGCCCCCGGGCCCTCCAAATCCTAGAGCCGGCCCTGTCCACGCCCCATCGGCATGTCTATAGAAATACAGATTAAGTTATACTAGTAGCTAGGTAGAACGATGAATAAGGAGAAGATTACTTAGTACATATATGCTTTTTATCGAAAAAAAAGTACATATATGCTTAAGCTTAGCTCATACACAAGTACAACAACTCCATCACTTTAAGGTTGGTAGGGCTTTCCTTAGGTTCATGGCTATGTGCGCTTAAAAGACGAAAACACATGC
This sequence comes from Lolium rigidum, assembly GCF_022539505.1. Classification (NCBI taxonomy): domain Eukaryota; kingdom Viridiplantae; phylum Streptophyta; class Magnoliopsida; order Poales; family Poaceae; genus Lolium; species Lolium rigidum. Next base: position 38,421,145 of record NC_061511.1, on the reverse strand, counting down.
ATATTAACTGGATAAATTCGGATGTGCAGAGCTGAAAAGCTGGCCTCGGAGTCGGAGGCAACATTGAAATCAAAACACAAAGTCGCAGGAAAATCAAGGTAGAGTAGAACAGATGCTAGAAGCCTAGAACATGTCGGAGGAGCACGTACGGCCGAAGAAGAAACACCAACCTGTCAGAGACGGCCGGAGAGCAGGCAAGCAGGCGCCCGCCTGAGCAAGAGGGAGGGAGGACGATGATGTGAGACTTCTGATCCTTGTGTGTATATGCCTGTACGCAGTACCCGACCCGTTCTCTCTTGCCTTTATTTTAGCGTTAACACAGCTATCTCCATGTGTGCACTCCACTCATTGACGCGCACTTGGGTCTCGAAAAATAATCTCCACTAGTACTACTAACAGCCAGATTCTTATTAATTGTATATACTAGGTGCTGCTTGCACATAATAGTAATTATATGATCGCCTGCCTCAACGAAGCTACGGTATCCCAGGCTAGATCCAGATGTGCCACAAATTGTCAACTCTCCACGAAGGGAAGACTGACTTGCTGTAGCGCTCGATCGTCAAGTCTTTGTGTATATGTTTACATCCCTGTGCCTTTCTACAAGGCCGGCCGGGTGGTACATGGAAAGCTCCTCAATATGAAGAGACGAAGCAGTGAAACGATCCCCTTGGATATTGTCTGAACGTAGAGAACGAAATGAAATAACGAAATCCGTATACGTTCTCTTTTGGAAGAAGCTACGTACGTACTCTCCCGCTGGTTGGTAAACTTTGGAGCGTTGCAGAACTCATGTGCTCTTGCATGCACATGTCCACTTCATCGCGCGTGAAGATAGGTTTATGCGGACTAACAATAAAAAAGAGTAGGTAGTAATCATCCATCATCAACCTCATGTACCAATTAAAACCACGAAAATGGGTGTTTCAGACCGAGCGCCAGGTCGACTCGGTCACCCATTTCAAAGTCAAGAGTTGGTGGTTTAGAGCCAGCCAGTCGGCAGCTTGTAATATGAGCTGAATTAAGATGCGCCAGATCACTATTATGAAATAAAAATGACTACCAAAGACTTCCATTACTATTATTTTCATTATCTTACCAAGGAAACCTCCGCTCCGGGTTCCACTATCTGTTACTCCCTCTGTCCGCAAATAAGTGAACGTTTAACCTTAAACTTTGTTCTTACAAGAGTGTTTTCACTTTCTCAATGCATTTTATTGTCGCAAAAATAGATTCTTTCTCATCGATGGAAATCAAACTCAATAACATCACCACGTGTTACATCCATTTTATACATGCTCTTAGCTTATTAGAGGTGAAATAATTAAAGAGGAGAGAGATATTAATTTGCATCTTCCAATATAATTATCTCTTCACTTGATAATATCTTAAAAACCCACACGTCCACTTATTTGTGAACGAAAAGAGTATGTTCATAGGCTAAAAGCCTAAAACAAAACAAAAAAAAAGTACCAGAGTGTCAAAGGTAAGAGCCTCAGCCTAATATAAATCCTAATACGGAGTATTAGACGCTGCCTGGAGCGGGTTCTAGCCGTGAAAATGAATTAGTTAGTTTTGCCAACAAAAAAAACCACCTCCAAAGAAAAGAGAAAACCACATTGATAATATATTTTTCGAGTCGGCTAAAAATGAAGAACGACTCCAATAGATGGAGCTACTGGAGAAATTCCTAATTTTAGCCACTTCGTCCAGGTCCAGTAAATAAACAATGTAAAACTAAATGTATTAATTTCCTTGGCAATGATAATACCAAGCTATACATACAACAACAATTCCATCCGCTCTGATTTAGTATACATTTTAGAAAAAATGAGACAAACTAGTGTTACATTTATTAGCACTACTTAAATATGTAAACAACCAATTTAAACTACATTAAAAATAACAACGCCAAAAAAGAAAGCAAAGTCATTTTATTTTCAGTACTATTGTTGACTAAGAGCGCTAGAATGTAGAATATTTTAAAACAAATTATAAACCTAAAATATAGACTATTTCAAAACAGAGTAGAGTAGATTTCTACTCGACCAAGTGGCCGGAGCTAATAAAAGTTATGCAAGTATAGGCATATTGCTTGTCGCCTGCTTGTTCTTCCTTCTATAGTAGAGTAGATTCATGACAACGCTTCTCGGGTAGTCGGACCATTTCCTCCCCCGTCTACAGTATCCAGGGAGGCGATTTGTGAGCGACTGTGAGTTCTCCACCTCGTCGGCGCTGAGTCGGTAGCCGCCTCGCCCTCTGCCGGCCGCTCCGGCGGCGGGAGGAAGGGGGAGCCCCGATTCGTGTCGTGTACATAGTGTTAGGTGAGCTTATGGTGTTGTCCTGCCGGCGGCGGGGTGGAGGTGGCGCAGCTGGTTAGGTTTTGCAGGTAACGGTCCTTCCCCTCAATGGCGGCGCTCCGAGGAGCTTCGGCGTCGATCTGCTGCCTCTTTCGAGCGGGTGGTTCTGCGTAGTCGCTGGCTTGGTCTTCCCCTTGCCAGATTCCATGGATCGGCGGCGGATATGGCTCCAGCTAAATAACTCGTTGAAGGATCTGGTGTGGTTCGGCTTGATGATGGCGATACCCTCTGGTGTAGGCCCTGTGGGGCTGGCGATCGGCGACTTCCCGTGCGTTCGGGGACTACTCTCGATCCAAGGCTTGAAGGAGAGTAGGAGCAGCGGCGCGCCACCGACGACGCCATGGATGAAGCTATGGTCGGCTTGCAGCGAGGCTAGCGCTGTTTTTTTGTTCTTTGTGAAGGACCTCTCTGTAACTTTGTCGAATTAATATCAGTTCCTTTACTCGCAAAAAAACCCTTCTCGGGTAGTCTCAAATGAACGATTTGTGAATGAGAAAGTTGCATGTATCATGGCGTGAACAATTTTAGTTATTTGGACCATCTTGTGTGACATAATGAAATAATGCCCAAACAACACCCAAGAACATACAAAAGATAAATGTGACTGGACTAGAGATGTTGGTGATACATGCATATTCTACCGGGTATCCACTGTTACCATATTATTAGGTGTTATCCATTTGAAGGTCCACGTTTTTTCCGAATAGGGGAGCGTAGCCCCAGCCTATGCATCAAAGTAATGCGCACGGCTTTCTTTATTGCAAAGTAATAGTATCAAGAAGCCTAAAAAGTATTGGCAGCCGAAGCCCATGAACCTAACGTTGTAACACAAGCACTAACTCATACAAGGGAATCCTAGCAAGTAACCGACACGTATTCCTTAGACCAGACCTCCTTTATAGGGGCTAGAAGAGGGATCAACGGAAAGGGGAGATAGACAATCTAGAGGGAGCACCATAGCCATTAAGGTGACTTCGTAATCATCTTCATCAGTAGGTTTCTCCTTCGGGGGTCTGAAACTGAGCTAATCGTATTCCCTGTGTTATTTGTACGCCGACGAATCCACCAACACACACCTTCCTCAAAACTCAAGTCCATCTCCATGGATATTGTCATGGTACCCCACGTTATTTTTCACCATCTGTGGGAATTTTATGTGTTGGAGTCACGGCTGCGGCAGCTCCAACCTCGGGCAGGATCCCTCATCATCTTCACCAGCATCTGGTCGATCCATCCTCCACCTAATTTCTATTGAAGATAGTGCTCTATAGGCAAATAATAATGAGTATTTATCACTATATCTCAAATTTCATAATAGTTTCGCGTCATGCTATAACTGAATTAAGATAAAACATTAATACACGTGTGGTATTGTAAACAAACAAAAGGTACCTAGTAAGCAAAAAAAATATGCGCAACTAGCTCGTTGTGGTCAATCATTGATCGAGGTTTCCCGATCATGGATATACACGTGTCATTGACAATGGGATCATATCTTTTGGATTAATGATATGATAGACATACCCAAAACATAAGTATTGTAAGGCGATCAAGTCATATCAAAGTTCAATATTGCGATGTTTATAAAAGTATGGTGACCGAATACTTAGACTGTGAGATCATATCTAATCACTATCACCGGAGGCTGCTTTGATTGCATGAATCGTCACACCGTAACATGGTGAACATAAAGGAGTAGTTGAGTACTCCAATGGGATGGGTTGAGGCATATGTATCAATAGAGAGATTTGTGCATCCACATGATGAAGAGATACAAAGGGTCCACTCGGTGAGATTACATCTATAAAGCTATGCAGAGTATGATTAGGCTATGGGGATAAAATCGCACGAAATGAGTTGAATATCCTTATCGGTAACAAGACCAAACTAGGTATAATGATACCGATGATTATGTCTTACGAGTGCCGATATGGAAGGAAAAAAGTGAATAGGACTGAACATAATGGTTCAAATGACCATCATATCTTCGTGGAATACATAGGGATCACTATGGTTATCTAGACCGCCTGGTGACCATTGACCGGAGAGTCGTCTCGGTCATGTCTGTGTTATTCCTGAACCGTAGGGTTACACACTTAAATGTTCACAAAAACTCGAGATAGTTTTGGATTCATCGAAATTGGGAGAGATATTCAGAATAGGGTTCCGAGGTTGTCCAAAAGCTATTCAGAATAGTTTGGGAGGTGTCTCGAATTAATGACAATTAAAGGATATGTTTAATATGTTAATTAAATGAATTAAGATATTATAATATGTTCAATTAATTTAAAAATATGTTTTTAAATTAAAAGGTTCCCTACCCTAATGTCGGCGGCTGGAGCGTCCCTCCTCTCTCCATTTGTCCCACCTTTCCCAGCCATGTGCCCTTGCTCTTCTTTGTCCCCTATATATACTAGCTTATTAGGGCAAATTAAATATACAATCAAATAGATAAATATATCTCTCTAGTCTTCTTCTCCAGTCCCCTGAAGAACTTCATAGGGAGGGAGACACACTAGTAAATAATAGCCTACCAGTCGTGTGCCAAATTTGGGTATGAGTCGCATGCCTTGGCCCGCTAGTGGTGCCTCTCCAGTGGTAAGCACCTACTGGTCGCGTGTGTACCCGGCACACGACTAGTATGGCAGGTACTAGTCGCGTGTGTGCCTGGCACACTACCAAAAAAAGTGTCGTAGATGTAAGTTCCATACCTTGTTACTTCTCTATCATAAATTTCTATGTTACCTAGTTGGTGGCCATATTTTCAATTTTAATATAAATAGGTGGTGTGCATCATTTTGATACAGATGTGGGGTTTAACCTAGTGCATCAACTACACGAGTTCTCGGAGGAACTACTCTTGTTAATAGACCCGTAATGCTAGCCGTCCATGCTATTATATTCATCTTATTTGGGAGAGTGACATTGAACATCAACTCTTGCATATGAAATTTCATTCTCTACAATATCCAGAATAATGTCCTAGGTGCCTCTTTGATTCGAAGGATTCTAAAAATGCTTGTTTCCTTCTAGGTCTTTGGTTCATCGTACTTTTTTGAGGCACTGCATAAGGAGAGAAATTTGGTACTCCCTCCGGTTCATATTAATTGATTGTAATATGGATGTATCTAGAATCAATGTACTTGAATCCCTGTGTAACATTCAGAACACAAAACATGCATGACATTTTGATTCCATCTGTGTTTCCAACTTGACAGTGTATTTTTTTCCGAACCATGGAGGAGAGCCGTATGTGAATAAATAGATAGAAAAAAACCTCCCAAAGGCCAGAGTACACGACCAACACAGATACAGCACATATATCATTGTTCAATAAAGAAACTAGCAAAACTACTAGAAACTAGTCTCACCTTCACATAAAAGAGAGTCTACGATGTAACTAGCCTGCATCTACAACCATGGAGACACTGAAACGACCCCGGCTAGCCAACACACACGGGATCGCATATGTTATAATCTGCGAGATGATATGCATGTTTTGTGCTCGTTTCTGAAGACATGCATGTCCGTTATATTGGTGTCAGATATTCCAGGGCGTTAGCTTCACTAAGGTATTGAATTTACTCCTGTCCGATTGCTACTCTCCTGAAGCCACCACCACCTGGGATTCATATTAGTCCCCAAATGCTGACGACCGCAGAACAGATTCTGAGATGTCACCTCTTCAGTTTTAAATACACATATTTATCTTTATGAGGCAGCTCTCTTATTGCGATTCTGCCAGATGTCCAAATTCATCCCATATGGACAACCATGCAACAATTTTTTTTTTTGGCAAGATCTAGATTTGGAGCAGGCCCGGCCAGATCGGGCCGCATAGGGGGCTGCCGGGAGCAGAGGAGGCCGGGACAGATCCGGCCAGGGGCGGAGCCGGCCAGATCAGGGCCGGCCGGGGACGAGGCGACCGGGACGGGTGCCGGCCGGAGACGGGACGGCCAGAGAGGATGAGGTCGGCCGGGGCAGTGGTGGCCGGGGCTTGACCGGCAACAGGAGCTCGATTTGGAGCTCGATGTGGAGCTCAAAACCAACGAAAATGGATCCCGACAAGAACAGGAGAGAAAGGAGAAAGTGGAGCAGCGACGGCCGAAAAGATCATCAGCGGCGGCACGAATCAAGCACGGAGTTGCAGCGTGCAAAGAGCTAAACCAGAAGATCTGATACCATATTGTGAATGAGCAACTAGTATTCACTGTGGGCCAAAAGTTAGTACATGTACAAGTGTTACAATATGCAGAGAAGCTCCTCGTACAGTGAAAATATATAGTAAAGGGATCTATACATCACTGACACTAACAACCCTCCAATAACAAAGGCTTAGCCCTGACGACCTATGAAAAGGAAGAAGAGCTAGCAAAACAAAGCATCTACACTATTTGCACATTAGTAGGAAAAGCCTTATAGGCGAGATCTTAGTTTTGTGGTGCACTAGTCAACCATGCGCCACAGAAAGTTTTTTTTGTGGCGCACCAGACATGGTGCGCCATAAAAATAGCTTATTTTTGTGGCGCACCACTAGACCATGCGTCACAGAAATAAGGTGGGTCCCACATCCTGCCACCACCAATAATTGGTGTCGTTATTTCTGTGGCGCATAGGTCTGTGTGCGCCACAGAAATAATTGTTTCTGTGGCGCACTGGTTCTGGTGCGCCACAGAAATAATTGATTCTGTGGTGCAATGATGACGCGTAAGCACACGCTCGTTGGGAACCCTAAGTGGAAGGTGTGATGCGTACAGCAGCAAGTTTCCCTCAGTAAGAAACCAAGGTTTATCGAACCAGTAGGAGTCAAGAAGCACGTCGAAGGTTGATGGCGGCGGGATGTAGTGCGGCGCAACACCTGGGATTCCGGCGCCAACGTGGAACCTGCACAACACAACCAAAGTACTTTGCCCCAACGAAACAGGGAGGTTGTCAATCTCACCGGCTTGCTGTAACAAAGGATTAACCGTATTGTGTGGAAGATGATTGTTTGCAGAAAACAGTAGAACAAGTATTGCGGTAGATTGTATTTCGAGTAAAGAGAATTGGACCGGGGTCCACAGTTCACTAGAGGTGTCTCTCCCATAAGACAAACAGCATGTTGGGTGAACAAATTACAGTTGGGCAATTGACAAATAAAGAGAGCATGACAATGCACATACATATCATGATGATTATAGTGAGATTTAATTGGGCATTACGACAAAGTACATAGACCGCCATCCAAGCGCATCTATGCCTAAAAAGTCCACCTTCAGAGTTATCATCCGAACCCCTCCATTATTAAGTTGCAAAGCAACGGACAATTGCATTAAGTATGGTGCGTAATGTAATCAACAACTACATCCTTAGACATAGCATCAATGTTTTATCCCTAGTGGCAACGAGCACAACACAACCTTAGAACTTTACATCATCGTCCCAGGTGTCAATGCGGGCATGAACCCACTATCGAGCATAAGTACTCCCTCTTGGAGTTACAAGCATCTACTTGGCCGGAGCATCTACTAGTAACGGAAAGCATGCAAGATCATAAACAACACGTAGATATAACTTTGATAATCAACATAACAAGTATTCTCTATTCATCGGATCCCAACAAACGCAACATATAGAATTACAAATAGATGATCTTGATCATGTTAGGCAGCTCACAAGATCCGACAATGATAGCACAATGGGGAGAAGACAACCATCTAGCTACTGCTATGGACCCATAGTCCAGGGGTAGACTACTCACACATCACACCGGAGGCGACCATGGCGGCGTAGAGTCCTCCGGGAGATGATTCCCCTCTCCGGCAGGGTGCCGGAGGCGATCTCCTGGATCCCCGAGATGGGATCGGCGTTGGCGGCGTCTCCGGAAGGTTTTCCGTATCGTGGCTCTCGGTGCCGGGGGTTTCGTCACGGAGGCTTTAAGTAGGCGGAAGGGTAGGTCAAGAGGCGGCGCGAGGGGCCCGGACCATAGGCCGGCGCGGCCGGGGGTGGGCCGCGCCGCCCTAGGGTTTGGCCACCCCGTGGCCCCTCTTCGTTTCGTCTTCGGACTTCTGGAAGCTTCGTGGAAAAATAGGCCCCTGGGCTTTGATTTCGTCCAATTCCGAGAATATTTCCTTACTAGGATTTCTGAAACCAAAAACAGCAGAAAACAACAACCGGCACTTCGGCATCTTGTTAATAGGTTAGTTCCAGAAAATGCACGAATATGACATAAAGTGTGCATAAAACATGTAGATAACATCAATAATGTGGCATGGAACATAAAAAATTATCGATACGTCGGAGACGTATCAGCATCCCCAAGCTTAGTTCTGCTCGTCCCGAGCAGGTAAAACGATAACACAGATAATTTCTGGAGTGACATGCCATCATAATCTTGATCATACTATTTGTAAAGCATATGTAGTGAATGCAGCGATCAAAACAATGTATATGACATGAGTAAACAAGTGAATCATAAAGCAAAGACTTTTCATGAATAGCACTTCAAGACAAGCATCAATAAAGTCTTGCATAAGAGTTAACTCATAAAGCAATAATTCAAAGTAAAGGCATTGAAGCAACACAAAAGAAGATTAAGTTTCAGCGGTTGCTTTCAACTTGTAACATGTATATCTCATGGATATTGTCAACATAGAGTAATATAATAAGTGCAATAAGCAAGTATGTAGGAATCAATGCACAGTTCACACAAGTGTTTGCTTCTTGAGGTGGAGAGAAATAGGTGAACCGACTCAACATTGAAAGTAAAAGAATGGTCCTCCATAGAGGAAAAGCATTGATTGCTATATTTGTGCTAGAGCTTTGATTTTGAAAACATGAAACAATTTTGTCAACGGTAGTAATAAAGCATATGCATCATGTAAATTATATCTTATAAGTTGCAAGCCTCATGCATAGTGTACTAATAGTGCCCGCACCTTGTCCTAATTAGCTTGGACTACCGGATCATCACAATGCACATGTTTTTACCAAGTGTCACAAAGGGGTACCTCTATGCCGCCTGTACAAAGGTCTAAGGAGAAAGCTCGCATTGGATTTCTCGCTATTGATTATTCTTCAACTTAGACATCCATACCGGGACAACATAGACAACGAGATAATGGACTCCTCTTTTATGCATAAGCATGTAACAACAATTAATAATTTTCTCATTTGAGATTGAGGATATATGTCCAAAACTGAAACTTCCACCATGGATCATGGCTTTAGTTAGCGGCCCAATGTTCTTCTCTAACATTATGCATGCTTAACCATAAGGTGGTAGATCTCTCTTACTTCGGACAAGACGGACATGCATAGCAACTCACATGAAATTCAACAATGAATAGTTGATGGCGTCCCCAGTGAACATGGTTATCGCACAACAAGCAACTTAATAAGAGATAAAGTGCATAATTACATATTCAATACCACAATAGTTTTTAAGCTATTTGTCCCATGAGCTATATATTGCAAAGGTGAATGATGGAATTTTAAAGGTAGCACTCAAGCAATTTACTTTGGAATGGCGGAAAAATACCATGTAGTAGGTAGGTATGGTGGACACAAATGGCATAGTGGTTGGCTCAAGTATTTTGGATGCATGAGAAGTATTCCCTCTCGATACAAGGTTTAGGCTAGCAAGGCTTATTTGAAACAAACACAAGGATGAACCGGTGCAGCAAAACTCACATAAAAGACATATCGAAAAGATTATAAGACTCTACACCATCTTCCTTGTTGTTCAAACTCAATACTAGAAATTATCTAGACCTTAGAGAAACCAAATATGCAAACCAAATTTTAGCATGCTCTATGTATTTCTTCATTAGTGGGTGCAAAGCATATGATGCAAGAGCTTAATCATGAGCACAACAATTGCCAAGTATCACATTACCCAAGACATTAATAGCAATAACTACATGTATCATTTTCCAATTCCAACCATATAACAATTTAACGAAGGAGAAACTTCGCCATGAATACTATGAGTAGAAACCAAGGACATACTTGTCCATATGCTACAGCGGAGCGTGTCTCTCTCCCATAAAGTGAATGCTAGGATCCATTTTATTCAAACAAAACAAAAAACAAAAACAAACCGACGCTCCAAGAAAAAGCACATAAGATGTGATGGAATAAAAATATAGTTTCGGGGAGGAACCTGATAATGTTGTCGATGAAGAAGGGGATGCCTTGGGCATCCCCAAGCTTAAACGCTTGAGTCTTCTTAATATATGCAGGGGTGAACCACCGGGGCATCCCCAAGCTTAGAGCTTTCACTCTCCTTGATCATGTTGCATCATACTCCTCTCTTGATCCTTGAAAACTTCCTCCACACCAAACTCGAAACAACTCATTAGAGGGTTAGTGCACAATAAAAATTAACATATTCAGAGGTGACACAATCATTCTTAACACTTCTGAACATTGCATAATGCTACTGGACATTAATGGATCAAAGAAATTCATCCAACATAGCAAAAGAGGCAATGCGAAATAAAAGGCAGAATCTGTCAAAACAGAACAGTTCGTATTGACGAATTTTAAAATGGCACCAGACTTGCTCAAATGAAAATGCTCAAATTGAATGAAAGTTGCGTACATATCTGAGGATCATGCACGTAAATTGGCTTAATTTTCTGAGCTACCTACAGGGAGGTGGACCCAGATTCGTGACAGCAAAGAAATCTGGAACTGCGCAGTAATCCAAATCTAGTACTTACTTTTCTATCAACGGCTTAACTTGGCACAACAAAACACAAAACTAAGATAAGGAGAGGTTGCTACAGTAGTAAACAACTTCCAAGACACAAAATAAAAACAAAGTACTGTAGGTAAAAAAAACATGGGTTGTCTCCCATAAGCGCTTTTCTTTAACGCCTTTCAGCTAGGCGCAGAAAGTGTGTATCAAGTATTATCGAGAGACGAGGTGTCAACATCATAATTTGTTCTCATAATAGAATCAAAAGGTACCTTCATTCTCTTTCTAGGGAAGTGTTCCATACCTTTCTTGAGAGGAAATTAATATTTTATATTACCTTCCTTCATATCAATAATAGCACCAACAGTTCGAAGAAAAGGTCTTCCCAATATAATGGGACAAGATGCATTGCATTCAATATCCAAGACAACAAAATCAACGGGGACAAGGTTATTGTTAACGGTAATGCGAACATTATCAACTTTCCCCAAAGGTTTCTTTGTAGAATGATCAGCAAGATTAACATCCAAATAACAATTTTTCAGCGGTGGCAAGTCAAGCATATCATAAATTTTCTTAGACATAACAGAAATACTTGCACCAAGATCACATAAAGCATTACAATCAAAATCTTTAACCTTCATCTTAATGATGGGCTCCCAACCATCCTCTAGCTTTTTAGGAATAGAGGCTTCACGCTCTAGTTTCTCTTCTCTAGCTTTTATGAGAGCATTTGTAATATGATGTGTAAAAGCCAAATTTATAGCACTAGCATTAGGACTTTTAGCAAGTTTTTGCAAGAACTTTATAACTTCAGAGATGTGGCAATCATCAAAATTCAAACCATTATAATCTAAAGCAATGGGATCATCATCCCCAATGTTGGAAAAAATTTCAGCGGCTTTATGACAAGCAATTTCAGCGGTTTTAGCGGTTTCGGAGCAGTTTTTCGCGCTTTGCATTAGAAGTGGAAACATTGCTAACACCAATTCTTTTATTAGTATTAGTAGGAGGTGCAGCAACATGTGTAGCATTAGCATTACTAGTGGTGGTAATAGTCCAAACTTTAGCTACATTCTTCTCTTTAGCTAGTTTTTCATTTTCTTCTCTATCCCACCTAGCACGCAGTTCAGCCATTAATCTTATATTCTCATTAATTCTAACTTGAATAGCATTTGCTGTAGTAGTAATTTTATTATGATAATTTTCATTAGGCAAAACTTTTGATTTCAAAAGATCAACATCAGCAGCAAGACTATCGACTTTAGAAGCAAGTATATCAATTTTCCCAAGCTTTTCTTCAACAGATTTGTTAAAAGCAGTTTGCGTACTAATAAATTCTTTAAGCATGGCTTCAAGTCCAGGGGGTGAACTCCTATTATTGTTGTAAGAATTCCCATAAGAATTACCATAGCTGTTGCCATTATTATAAGGATATGGCCTATAGTTGTTACTAGAATTGTTCAGGTAAGCATTGCTTGTTGAAATTATTATTTTTAATGAAGTTTACATCAACATGTTCTTCTTGTGCAACCAATGAAGCTAATGGAACATTATTAGGATCAATATTAGTCCTATCATTCACAAGCATAGACATAATAGCATCAATCTTATCACTCAAGGAAGAGGTTTCTTCGACGGAATTTACCTTCTTACCTTGTGGAGCTCTTTCCGTGTGCCATTCAGAGTAGTTGATCATCATATTATCAAGAAGCTTTGTTGCCTCACCAAGAGTGATGGACATAAAGGTACCTCCAGCAGCTGAATCCAATAAATTCCGCGAAGAAAAATTTAGTCCTGCATAGAAGGTTTGGATGATCATCCAAGTAGTCGAGTCCATGGGTTGGGCAATTTTTAACCGAGAGATTTCATTCTTTCCCAAGCTTGAGCAACATGTTCAGTATCTAATTGTTTAAAATTCATTATGCTACTCCTCAAAGATATAATTTTAGCAGGGGGATAATATCTACCAATAAAAGCATCCTTGCATTTAGTCCATGAATCAATACTATTCCTAGGCGAGAGATAGCAACCAATCTTTAGCTCTTCCTCTTAATGAGAAAGGGAACAATTTTAGTTTAATAATATCACCATCTACATCTTTATATTTTTGCATTTCACATAGTTCAACAAAATTATTAAGATGGGCAGCGAGCATCATCGGAACTAACACCGGAAAATTGCTCTCGCATAACAAGATTCGATAAAGCGAGGTTTAATTTCAGAGAATTCTGCTGTAGTAGCAGGTGGAGCAATAGGTGTGCATAAGAAATCATTATTATTCGTGGTTGTGAAGTCACACAACTTAGTATTTTCAGCGTTGGCCATTTTAGCAACAGTAAATAAAACAAACTAGATAAAGTAAATGCAAGTAAACTAATTTTTTTGTGTTTTTGATATAGCAAACAAGATAGCAAATAAAGTAAAACTAGCAACTAATTTTTTTGTATTTTGATTTAGTGCAACAAACAAAGTAGTAAATAAAACTAAGCAAGACAAAAACAAAGTAAAGAGATTGAGAAGTGGAGACTCCCCTTGCAGCGTGTCTTGATCTCCCCGGCAACGGCGCCAGAAATTTAGCTTGATGACGCGTAAGCACACGCTCGTTGGGAACCCCAAGTGGAAGGTGTGATGCGTACAGCAGCAAGTTTCCCTCAGTAAGAAACCAAGGTTTATCGAACCGGTAGGAGTCAAGAAGCACGTCGAAGGTTGATGGCGGCGGGATGTAGTGCGGCGCAACACCGGGGATTCGGCGCCAACGTGGAACCTGCACAACACAACCAAAGTACTTTGCCCCAACGAAACGGTGAGGTTGTCAATCTCACCGGCTTGCTGTAACAAAGGATTAACCGTATTGTATGGAAGATGATTGTTTGCGAGAAAACGAGTAGAACAAGTATTGCGATAGATTGTATTTCGGTAAAGAGAATTGGACCGGGATCCACGAGTTCACTAGAGGTGTCTCTCCCATAAGACAAACGAGCATGTTGGGTGAACAAATTACGGTTGGGCAATTGACAAATAAAGAGAGCATGACAATGCACATACATATCATGATGATTATAGTGAGATTTAATTGGGCATTACGACAAAGTACATAGACCGCCATCCAAGCTGCATCTATGCCTAAAAAGTCCACCTTCGAGTTATCATCCGAACCCCCTCCGAGTATTAAGTTGCAAAGCAACGAGACAATTGCATTAAGTATGGTGCATAATGTAATCAACAACTACATCCTTAGACATAGCATCAATGTTTTATCCCTAGTGGCAACAACACAACACAACCTTAGAACTTTACGTCACTTGTCCCGGTGTCAATGCGAGGCATGAACCCACTATCGAGCATAAGTACTCCCTCTTGGAGTTACAAGCATCTACTTGGCCAGAGCATCTACTAGTAACGAGAAGCATGCAAGATCATAAACAACACGTAGATATAACTTTGATAATCAACATAACAAGTATTCTCTATTCATCGGATCCCAACAAACGCAACATATAGAATTACAGATAGATGATCTTGATCATGTTAGGCAGCTCACAAGATCCGACAATGATAGCACAACGGGGAGAAGACAACCATCTAGCTACTGCTATGGACCCATAGTCCAGGGGTAGACTACTCACACATCACACCGGAGGCGACCATGGCGGCGTAGAGTCCTCCGGGAGATGATTCCCCTCTCCGGCAGGGTGCCGGAGGCGATCTCTGGATCCCCGAGATGGGATCGGCGTTGGCGGCGTCTCGGAAGGTTTTCCGTATCGTGGCTCTCGGTGCGGGGGTTTCGTCACGGAGGCTTTAAGTAGGCGGAAGGGTAGGTCAAGAGGCGGCGCGAGGGGCCCGGACCATAGGCCGGCGCGGCCGGGGGTGGGGCCGCGCCGCCTAGGGTTTGGCCACCCCGTGGCCCCTCTTCGTTTCGTCTTCGGACTTCGGAAGCTTCGTGGAAAAATAGGCCCCTGGGCTTTGATTTCGTCCAATTCCGAGAATATTTCCTTACTAGGATTTACGAAACCAAAAACAGCAGAAAACAGACAGCGGCACTTCGGCATCTTGTTAATAGGTTAGTTCCAGAAAATGCACGAATATGACATAAAGTGTGCATAAAACATGTAGATAACATCAATAATGTGGCATGGAACATAAGAAATTATCGATACGTCGGAGACGTATCATGCACTTGTGCTGGTGCGCCACAGAAATAGCGCCTTTTATATCATGCTGTACCCCCTCCCCCGCCCGTACGCCTTCCTCCTCCACCCCTCTTCCTCTCCCTACCGCTGCCGCCTTCCATGGTGAGCGCTACCTTCGCCATCGTCGTCGCCGCCGCCTTCCTCCGTGATGGCCGCATGCCGCCACGCTCCACCCATCCCCGCCACCAGCAGCACAAGCCGCTGCGGCGTGGAAGAGGAGGGGCCGCCGCATCAAGGAGGAGGGGCAGGTGCCGCGTCAAGGAGGAGGAGCCGCCACGTCCTCCTCCTCCTCCACCCCTTCCGTCGTCGTCAACCTCCTCCTCCCCTGTCGTAGGTGAGCTCCGCCTCTCCCCTCCCCTCCCTCTTCCTCTACCCCTGCTCTGGATGTGTTGCTGTTGTGCTCTGGATGCTGTTGTGCTCGATCTGGATGCTGTTGTGCTGTTGTTGTGCTCTCAAATGGACAGTTTCTGGTGGTTTTTAAAAAACCAAGTGATGAATAATCTCTTGGTTTATACCAAGTGATGAATAATCCCTTTAGAGCATCTGCTCCATGCTATGTGTGTTTGAGCATCTTTACTTATGTCACCATGGTTGCTGGTTTGGTGGTGTTTTTGTACTTGCCGATGATTGGAATGTTTGGTCGATCACTACTCTCTGGGGTGGCGTGAGTGAACCTGGTGTGATCGCGCAAATATCAATTTGTTGTGCATCCTACTAGGCTTCGCTTACGCCATCCCGGAATGTGAATATTTGTTTCGACCAACAAAATATGAGGCATATGATATCTAGTTGAGATACCACTTGGCTCTTTTTTCCATTTTATATGCCGATGATTAGAATGTTTGGTCACGCGTACACTCGAGGGTGGTGCCAGCGAGCCTGGTGTGATGGCACAAATAGCAATCTCTTGTGCATCCTATCTGGCCTCGCTGACGCATCCCTGAATGTTGATATTTGTTTTGACCAACAAAGTATGAGGCATATGCTATATAGTTGATACCACTTGGCTCTTTCTTCCATTTTAGTGCTGATGATTAGAATGTTCCGTCAACTGTACACTCCAGGGTGACGCCAGTGAGCCTGGTGTGATTGCACAAATATCAATCTCTTGTGCATCCTACCTGGCCTCACTAACGCCATCCCGGAATGTTCATATTTGTTTCGATGAACAAAGTATGAGGCATATGCTATCTAGTTGATACAACTTGGCTCTTTCTTCCATTTTAGTGCCGATGATTAGAATGTTCGGTCAACTATACACTCCGGGGTGATGCCAGTGAGCCTGGTGTGATGGCACAAATATCAATCTCTTGTGCATCCTACCTGGCCTTGCTGATGCCATCCCGGAATGTTCATATTTGTTTCGACCAACAATGTATGAGGCATTCCATTTAGTTCATACTAGCTACTTGTCTCTTATTTGAGTTGGCACTTCTTAATTGCATTGACCGATGATTAGAATGTTTGGTCACTTGTACACTCTGGGGTGGGGCCAGTGAACCTGGTGTGATGGTACAAATATCAATCTCTTGTGCATCCTACTTGGCTTCGCTGACCCCATCCCTGAATGTTAATATTTTTTTCGACCAACAAAGTATGAGGCCCTTTTCATTGCGTTTGCTTTGGTATTTTCCAAATGCCGATGATTAAAATGCTTGGTCACCATACACTCGGGGGTGGCGTAAGTGAGCCTGGTAAGATAGCACAAATATCGATCTCTTGTGCATCGGACTTGGTCTCACTTACCCCATCCCTAAATGTTAATATTTGTTTTGACCAACAATGTATGAAGCCCTTGTCATTTCATTTGCTTTGGTATTTTCAAAATGCCGATGATTAAAATGCTTGGTCACCGTACACTCAGGGGCGGTGTTAGTGAGCCTTGTGTGATTGCACAAATATCAATCTCTTGTGCATCCTACCTGGCTCGCTAACTCCGTCCCGGAATGTTAATATTTGTTTCGACCAATAAAGTATGAGGCATGCTATTTAGTTGATACTAGTTGGCTCGTATTTGAGTTGGACTTATTTGTTTATTATGGTCTTTCTTCGAGATAGCGCCGATGATTGAAATGTTTGGTAATCGTACACTTGGGGGTGGCGTAAGTGAGCCTGGTAAGATAGCACAAATATCAATCTCTTTTGTATCGGACTTGGTCTCACTTACGCCATCCCTGAATGTTAATATTTGTGTTGACCAACAATGTCTGAGGCATTTATTCCACTTCTCTTGTGCATCGGACTTGTTGGTCTCACTTTGTCTCACTTTCTTCTATTTTGATCATAGTAGGAACCAGATGAAGATCCCGATGCAAGCGAGCCTGGTGGGTAGAGAGGAGGGAGCAAAGGCGGAAGCGGATGAAGACCACTTTGTATCTCGAAATTGTGAAATTTGTATGAATTAAGAGTTGTATGTAAAACATTTGACACTTGCCACTATATATGTATCTCGATCGAGCTCTAAGTAATGTGATGATGATGTCTATATTATATTTGTGCAATGTACATGCTATTTATATTATATCTGCATATTTCTGTATGTTGTTGTATATTGTTGTATATAACATGTATGTGTATAGCAGGCAACACAAAATCGTGTATAATACGAGCAAATTCTGTGGCGCACTGAAAATCAATTCTGTGGCGCACCTTTTTCTGTGGCGCACCTAAGACCTCGTGTGCCACAGAAACCTTAATTATGTGGCGCATGTACAGGTGCGCCACAGAAACCTTATTTTTGTGACGAAATTTCTGTGGCGCACCGCCCATGCGCTACAAAATCATTTTTTTGGTGCGCCACTGATGAGGCTTTCCCTACTAGTGGCAGCAGGAAACGGGAAAGAGAAAAGCATGAGAATATAGAAAATTAAGAAAGGATACAACATATAGTGACAAATAGATTTTCAGATAGAGTTATTTCAGATAGAGTTATTTCTTCTAAACTTGCTAGTGTAGGGGTTAGTTTGGGTTCGAATAAAGATGCTATTACTGTTTCAGCTAATGCTTTGAGACATATGGAATTTTATAGATTAAAAGTCAATCCAAAAGTTTCAGCTAAGCCTAGTACCTCTATTCAGGATGATGAAGAGCTAAGTGCCACAATAGATGGTCAGCTTCTTTCTCAGCTTGTTGGTGAGGTAGCAGAAGTAGATTTGGATGAATTGATGCTAAGTTCTGTCTATGATCTGAAAGCACTAGCTCAGAAATCCAAAGCTAATTCTGCTTTAAAAAATCTAAGTTTTCTTCTAAGGTTAGATCGACAAAATCTACAATGGTTGCACAATGAATGGTATGTTCTCGAATAGCAGAGGTCTCAAAGACTTGGCTAAACATTTACATATCGTTGATTGTATAACAGAACATTGTTTAGATTTTGTGGGTATTTCCGAGACCGGGAAACAAGATTTCATGGGGAGCCTTCTAAGACGCATCTCTGGTGGGGTAGATTTCTCCTGGTTTTCTCGTCCTCCTCGAGATCGTTCTGGAGGCATTTTACTTGGTGTCAGGAATTCCACTATGGAAGTGTTGGCTTGTTCGGAAGGAGATTTTCATATTAAACTCCACATCTGTAACAAGTCCGACAATTTCATTTGGAGCCTTGTCACCGTGTATGGTGCCGCCCAAGCCGAGCACAAGGCTGCTTTTTTCTTGAATTGGTTAACCTGGCGAAAGATAACCCATATCCTATCATCATAAGGGGGGATTTCAATTTGCTGAGGTTTTCTCATGAGAAAAAGTATGGGCCATTTTTACAACCATTGGCTTTTTTTATTCAATGCTATCATCGACAGTTTGGATTTGAAAGAGGTTGAAATGGTTGGGAGATAGTTCACTTGGGCGAATAACCTTCCGGTACCTACATACGAGAAATTAGATCGTGTACTTATGGACCATAATTGGGAATCAAAATATCCTATGGTCACGTACGGGCTCTTCCTCGTATTGAAGGTTTGTCGGATCATGCTCCCATACTTTTATCAACCGGCAAGCTTAGAACACAATGTAAACGCCAATTCATATTTGAATTAGGATGGTTGCAACGGTGATGGATTTTCGGATATGGTTAAGCGAGTATGGGAGAGACCTATTGCTGGTTCTAGTCCTATCCAAAGGTGGAATATAAAACCCCGTGCCATGCGGAAACACCTTGGAGGATGGGCAAGACATGTAGCTAGTTTTCTTAGAGCTGAGAAACTTTGCCTTACATGCTTGATTGATGATCTTGAAGCACTTGCCGAGACACGGTTGCTTTCACCGCAAGAAATTGATCTTAAGAATCAATATAATGCGCAGATGGCTTCCATGTTGAGAGAGGAGGAGCTTAAATGGTATCAACGATCTAAAGTCCAATTTATCCTAGAAGGAGATTCGAACACAACATACTTCCATTCTGTCGCTAATGGCAGACATAGGAAGAAACTTATTCACTCTCTTGTTCAGGATGAGGGTACGATTGTGGGGCATGAACAACTCAAATCTTACATTACAAATTATTATAAGGGTCTATTTGGGGATCCGGATGAAGGAACTTTCACTATGGAAGAATCCATGATTCATGATTTTCCCCAAGTATCCCCAGAAGAAAATGCCTTTTTGACAGCACCTTATTCTGAGGAGGAGGTCAAGAAGACGGTTTTCCAGATGGATCATAATAAAGCACCAGGTCCGGATGGCTTTCCAGCAGAGTTCTACCAAAATTTCTGGGAAATTATTAAGTCAGACCTTTTAGCTTTATTTTCTGCTTTGCAGAAAGATCAGCTAGAATTGTTTCGTCTTAATTTCGGTGAGATAATGTTACTACCTAAGGTTATGGAGGCAGAGCGGATTCAACAATATCGGCCTATTTTTCTCCTAAATGTTAGCTTTAAAATTTTCACAAAAACCGCAACTTTAAGACTTAACTCGGTTGCTGATCATGGTGTGCGCCCGTCTCAGACGACTTTTATGCAAGGAAGGAATATCCTCGATGGGGTAGTCACTTTGCATGAAACTGTGCATGAGCTTCATAGGAAAAAGTTGAATAGAGTTATTTCAAAAATTGACTTTGAAAAAGCATATGATAAGGTCAAATGGTCTTTCTTACAACAAACACTCAGAATGAAAGGTTTTTCAAATGAGTGGCGTTCTTTATTTCACAATTTTATTTTCGGTGGAAGTATTTCCATTAAAGTCAATGATGATGTGGGCAAATACTTTCAGACGAAAAAGGGGTTGCGGAAAGGCGATCCATTGTCACCTATGTTGTTTAACATAGTGGCGGATATGCTTGCAATTATTATTGAACGGGCTAAAGCAGACGGTCATATTGAAGGAGTAGTTCCACATCTAGTTGATGGTGGCCTCTCCATACTTCAATATGCCGATGATATAATTTATTTATGGAACATGACCTTGAGAAAGCGACGAATCTTAAGTTGATACTATCAGCTTTTGAGAAGCTTTCTGGTCTTAAAATCAATTTCCATAAAAGTGAATTGTTCTGCCTCGGCGAAGCCCAAGACGAGAGCTCCTTATATGTCGATCTATTTGGTTGCGGGATAGGTCAGTTTCCAATTAGCTACCTAGGTATCCCGATTCATTATCGGAGACTTAATCTAGCTGAATGGAAACAAGTCGAGGAGAGACTTCAAAAACGCCTATCAAGTTGGAAAGAAAAACTACTATCTCTTGGCGGACGGTTGGTTCTCATTAATTTAGTACTAAGTAATATGATGTTGTATATGATTTCTTTTCTTCCAATTTCCTTAAGGGGTCTTGCACCGATTGGATTATTTCCGATCTAGATTCTTTTGGTAAGGAGATAGTGAAAAAAAGAAATATCGACTGGCTAAATGGAATGTAGTTTGTCGACCAAAAGATCAGGGTGGACTCGGTATCCATGATCTTGAGATAAAAAATCGAGCCCTACTTGGAAAATGGTTATTTAAACTTCTTTCAGAAGAAGGTATATGGCAAACGATTCTAAAGAGAAAGTATGTAGGCTCAAAGGCTTTATCCCAGGTGGTTTGAAGACCTAGAGACTCGCACTTTTGGGCTGGTCTCATGGCGACAAAGAATTTATTTTTCCCATACACATCTTTCTCGATCAAGGATGGATCTCAGGTACGGTTTTGGGAGGATAAGTGGTTAGGTAATACCACCCTTCGGGAACAGTATCCAGCTCTATACAGTATAGTCCACCACAAATCTGACACCATTGCAACGGTGATGCAAGACTCACCGGTTAATATGGCATTCAGACGGGATCTTCTAGGCCCAAGGCTAGTATTATGGAATACGTTGCTTCAACGACTCGAAAGGGTTCAGTTGACGCAGGGGTCTGATGTGGTTAGATGGAATCTTAATGAGAGTGGTAAATTCTCTGTAGATTCAATATATAAAGCGTTAATCCAATCAGATAAGCCGGTATTTACTAATAAAAAAATCTAGTCTATGAAGATACCACTAAAAACAAAGATCTTTGCTTGGTATCTTCGTAGGGGGATAATTCTTACTAAGGATAATCTTGTAAAGCGTAATTGGCAAGGTAGCAAAAAGTGTGTCTTTTGTCATCATGATGAGACAATCAACCATCTTTTTTTCAATTGTCAATTTGCGAGATCTATATGGTCAGTAACCCAAATAGGTTCAACCTTGTATCCACCTCAGAGTGTTGCCAATTTTTTTGGCAGATGGCTCAATGGGGTGGATCGTAGGTATAAAACTTTTATTAGGGTGGGGATGATTGCCATTATTTGGTCGCTTTGGCTATGTAGAAATGATAAGATTTTCCATGATTCTAATTCTTCTTGTTGTTGCAGGTTATCTACCGATCCGCCGCTTTGCTCCGTTCGTGGTCTTTGCTCCAGAAGCTAGAGAATCGAGACCTCTTTATGGATGTTTCTACACGGTTGGAGGATGTGGCGAAGGAAATTTTTTCCCAACATAGATGGCGGCGTAATCTACGGATAGAGTCCTCTGCGTCTTAGTCGTCGTCCCATGTTATTAGTCCTTCAGTTATTGCCTTTTTGATACCTTGTGTGTGCTACTATGATACTTTGTGTGTGCGGCTGTGTGCATCTTTGTTACGTAGAGGCTGAGTGTAATACTTTTAAAAAGTAATGAAAGCGCTCTTTATCGAAAAAAATATAGTGACAGATGTGAATCAGGAATAAGTGTGTACATGATCAAGGTTTCTGATGATAGCTAGCTAGGCACGAGGAGTAGTAGGGCGGGGCTCATCTTTATGAATCGTGGCAGCATGCAACTCCCCACCACTCTCCAGGAATTGCATTGCTGCAGCATCAAGTGAAGGTCGTTTGCTCGCGACTTCTTCACAACATCGGAGGCCCAGGATAATAACACGCTCCATCTGCACCCTGTCAAATTGTCCAGCTAGCTTCTCGTCGGCAACGTCCTCCACGAATGTATATGGTCGATTCTTGTGCAGATGTCGAACAAGGCCGGGGTTATACTTTCCATGTGCTATCTCTAGCAGGACGATTCCAAAGCTGTAGACATCGGAGCTGCGGCGTAAGTTGGCCTGTCCATCTGTCATGCTCTGTGGATCCATGTAGCGCATAGTCCCAGCAGCTGCTTCCGTTTGCACTGATGTTACGTTGTTGTGCTCGGCGACCCTAGACAGGCCAAAGTCACCGAGCTTGGCGTTGAATTCACTATCGAGTAGAATGTTGCCTGGTTTGATATCTCTATGCAATATGTATTGGCTACATTGGTGGTGGAGATAATGAAGGGCGTTGCATAAACCCTTCACAATTTTGAACCTGCAAATATTTTCTCATACATCACATATACATCAAAGAGGTTTCTTCCATTTTATGAATAAAAATATATTTCATATAAATAAGACATAGAGCAATACATGAAAAGAGAGAAAACGTATCGAAATTATACCTCATTTCCCATGACAACACTTCTGACTTTTCATACAGGTGCTGATGTAGTGTTCCATTTGGCACGAGTTCATACACAAGAAAGAGCTCGACATGCTGCCTTCCCAAGCACCAAAACATGTAATTGTTAACGCTGCAGCACCAGCCTTCGAGCCTCACCAAGTTCACGTGGCCCGTTCCGTCAATGGAACCAAGCTCGGCAAGGAAGTCCTTGAATTCTCCTCTCGAGTCCTTCAGGATTTTCTTGACAGCCACATCCTTCTTCTTGAGACTCCCACTGTAGACCACGCCAAAGCCACCCTTTCCGATCTCCTTCTTTTCGGAGAATCTGTCTGTTGCCATGGACAGGTCGCTGTACTCGTATCGTTTAAGCCGACTATCCTTGCCAAAGGAGTTCCGTATGCGTTTCAACCTACACCATGAAAAGGTCGACCAGATTGCCAACAACACGGCTAACACGAGTATCACCAATCCTCCAATAACCAAATTTTGGCCCTGACGACCTGCAGAAAGGAAGAAGGAAAAGAGAACTAATTATTAATACATATAACCTATTTTAGGTGAAAAACCATGCACTCCCTAAATGCATGAATATGTGGGCAGCAGAAGCAGTGATACATTGTGGTAATGCCATTTTTTGTAGGTATAAGAGTCTCAGACAAGACTTTGTACTCCCTCAGTATCAGATTATACGGGTAATAGCTTTTTTGGAGCTATACGGCCGGAAATTTAGGTTAATTATGTATCCATTACCCCAACTAAGTGAGTTTGACCAATGCCCGCCGTTTTTATCATGTTGCATGCAAACTGAAGGGGTTTTCATCGTGATGTATTCAAACTGAAGGAGTAACGGAACGTGGGCCTGCAGTAATTTTCGCTAAGATCGTTGGCATGCAAACTTAAGATTTTTTTTGCCCAGTCGCCATCCACTTCGGTCACAACTCACAACACTCGGCCAATATACTCCTGTAATCTGGTACAGAGGGAGTACATATATTGCTATAATTTTGTAGCATGGTTGCTGACATGAAATTCTCTTAGTCAATAAATGATATGTGTAAACAAAATACAATATATATAGTTGTATCGCTTCTACAAGCCATTCGTCTTTTCATCACCTCTTAAGTAATTTTAGTCTGCACACACTTTTGGTATGCATAAATACATTAATGGCAAGAACTGACAATACTATTTTTCTACAGTATTACAATATGATATAATGTACAATATGTCTTTTATACTTTCTAGATGGCGGTTAAATATCTCAGAAAAGACTTTTTTGTTGTTTTGTGTCTAGCAAAATTGTAAAGTAGAGATATAAAATATCATGTCATTTAATTTGTTGAAAAAAGAGTTCTTGTTTGTAGAATTTCAACAACCGATGCCCTAGCCAGCATGACATGTGAGCCACCCGCTACCGTACATTCCCGGCTCAAACGACTAGTTGTTGACACCTAGGCCTCTTTATTATTAGTTCATGCCTCATACGTACGTACCATGCGACGATGTGAAATGTGGGCTTGCTCTATTAGAGCTGACAAATTAGGAGGAGCACTACTTTCAGTGGGCAAGCAATACTGCAAAAGATGATTTTCAAGATAAATTGTATAAAAATAAACAGAATATTGTGTATCTTTCCTAAATACTTATGGAGAACAAAGTGATTAATTTCAACTCAACTCTCATATCTTTTTTGGATATGCAGTAGCCAGGTATGTATAGGCTGTCGATGAATAGTTATAAAGGTAAGGGAGATGCATACTGTAACAATTAATAACACTGGACATATCCCTGTTTTGGTAAATGAATGGATTGTATCTTATCACAGTGAAGATCGAAGACTTGGAGCAGAAGGTTATGCTTTGCGATAAGGAACAAAAATCCCTGCCCGGCCCAAGACCGAATCCATCCTATAAGCTATTCCAAAGAGCCATTCTATAGACCTGGGTTTGTAGATGTAAATATGTAATATGTAGCTCTTGTGATTCATTGAAAACTAGTAAATTAATAATCATCAACTTATCCCTTCCACTAGTACCCCATCTTACCATAATCTTGAGATGGAGGGTAAATTAATCATTGACATTATCCTTCTAGTTTTCACTTGATTAATCAGGATTTGTTATAAACTGATCATAATATGTGATATATTAAATATTAATGTGATTTGAAAGATTATCAAAATTTATTATTGCGCCGATTATGCGTAGTAGCTTCAAATAGTATGAAATGTACGAACAATATGATGAATTTGGTTCCATGTATACCTTTGATGCCAAACACCTTGCCTTGATTCGGATGAAATACGTTATCTCTTGTGGGTGTATCTGTACAACACACATATCAATTTCAAACAGGGAGTAAAATCTACTATACTATTAGGCTAAAGATATAATAACCAAACAAATTTATATAGTACTCCCTCTGTCCTACAAGATATCTAATAATATCTTATATTATAGGATGGAAAGAGCAGTTATTAGTTCATGTATACTGAAGCATGAAATCTAATTTGCTCATGATAGATATGCTGTTTTTTATTTATTTTGCAAATGGACATATATGCTGCTTTTGATCATAAGTCATTACTATTTCCAAAATCCAGAAATTCCGTACCCGTGGCTGCCATAGTTGAGTTGAAGGACCAGGAGTGTATCTGATGCAGCTCAGAGTATCCACCGGTTCCCGCCGAGAACCCCACAGACACCACCGGCGGGAGCAACGCATCGAGCTGAGCTGGTAGCTGTGTCTTGACACTAGCGGGGGCAAGAGAACTATTGTAATCAAAGTTCAGTATGGCCTCCAGTATCCGGGTGGCGTTGTCAAAAGTGATGGTCGCCGTCATGGTGCCGTTGAGGCTGTAGATCGGCAACCTCGTTGAGCTAATTGAGGTCAGGGAATTGAGGTCGATGCCAATGTGGTCGTTTGATATGGAATCCCATTGCCCGTTGTTGAACGGGTCAAACTCGATGGCGACGAACCGGTCTTCTCCGGAGGGGCTAGTATTGGTCCAGTTCCTCAGGCCAAAGACGCTACCGGACGAGCCTGGCGGTAACCTTGAGGGGTAGCCAGAGAGGAAGAAGGTCATACCGTCTCCCCTTTGGGTTGTGTTGGGCAATATGTTGATGGCGAAGGTGAAGGTGGTGGCGAAGCTGGCCACCTCGCCCGTGTTGTTGTCGTACAAGGCCACCGGGTGGTTGTATGACATCCGCCCCAGGCAGAACAAGGAATCATCGTTGCAGGTGAGGTCAACCAGGTTGCCATTCAGAGCGGCGTCTCCCTCGAACCGGAGATCTCCTAGTTGGTCCTTGGTGGTGTTTGAGAAGTTGAAGCTGAAGGATGGAGGCGGCGAGGTGGCAGCAGTAACATGGTGGGAGTAGGACAAGAAGAAGAAGCAGGCAGCGAGAAAGATGCGTGCAGTAGCATTTTCAGGCGCCATAATGTTGCAACCTGAGAGCTCGCTTTGAGCTTGCACTCGGTCAAGTTGAAATGTACTTGTGTGGGCTCTGGGCAGTTGGCATGGATATATAAGCAAGGTAGAGAGAGAGAGAGCAACAGAATTGGTTGTTGCAGCACATGTCTGCCCCTTTTCGCAGAAAAAAGCATGTCAAGTAAACAAACGAGCTAGCCAAGTGGTGTAACATGCACGCTAACATCTGCACTAATTTAAGCAAAACATGGCAAAGCATGATCTGAAAACATGGTTTCTCAAAAAAAAAATGATCTGAAAACATGGACTTTGTGCTACTAATCGTTGCGGGGAATTACTCTATTTTCTATCGGCGAGTGACAATGTATCCATCCAATCTTAATTTTTGCTGTCAATGTTGTGTAGTATTCGTTGGAGAAAGGGATGCACCTACCAACTGATAGCTAGCAATACTTATTAACACAATGAGATAAAATTAAGAGTGTCTTAATAAGTTAAAAAAAAAAGCAATTTATCGAGTGGGATTGGTGTGCATACGTCTAGATATACATTTCCAGGCAAACAAATAAGAGATGCTTGTATGCCAGTTGGCTACACGACCAGTCGATCCGCATCTGCATGCCGACAAACTCAAAGGAGAGGTGACAAGACTTGTTTTGTTAGTCTCTATAAATAGTCCTTCTATTCTGACCTGATAAAACAACTGCAACTTGTTCGTTCAATTATACGTTCATTACGTTAAGTCAACACTTTGGTACGTCAGCGCAGTTTTTAGATAGCAACTGGTTTGCCTAAGCGACAATCGGTCTAGTCGTCGAGGAACCAAATGGTCACACCATCTCATCAGAACGCGGGCAATACTTTCCATAGGCTTGAACCCACCAACTTGAAGGTGACTGTCCAATGCCTGCAACCATACCAGCCCATCTACTCCTAGCCACGCCTGAAGCATAGTTTCGGTAATCGAACCGGTGAAGTTATCAGTTCATGTTTTTAAAATCGAAAGTAATACTATAATTTTACTATGTACAAAAAGTTATGGCCGGCCGGGGTGTTTGATTGGGCTTTTAGGCTAGCTTTCCACGCTTATGAGCCAAAGTCCAACCGAACAACAAAAACAACCGACCGGTGTGTTTCAGCAGCCAAACACGATTCTTTACAGTAAGGGGGTTGTTTGGTTGGATTATGGCTTTTAAATAAGCAGTTATCGCCTGTGGCAGAGCTGCTATCGTAGAAAGCTGTTGTTCGCAGTTGAACCGTTTGGCAAACTGACTTTTCACTGTCAGCTGTCTATCTCCACCAATATCAAAAGGGAGAGAGAGGCAGATCCAACAAATCTTAGCCCTACACTAACTAGATCCTGCACGTTGCCGCATGCCGCCGCAAGCGTCGACCGACCGTCACACCGCAGCGCCGCTCTCCACAATCGCAGTCCACGCATCCCGCGCATGCCGCCGTGGATGCCGCCCCAGCTGTTTTCCTCAGTTCGAAGAAACGCCGTATCTGACGCCGTCGTCGCGGGACTAGCAGGAAACTCGAGATCCGCTGCTGCCTTCATGGGTCAGTGAGAGCACTGGATCGAGCATCCCGGTTATGTTCCCTGCTCCAGCCAATAGTCAGTACCCCCGCGACATCCTATTCACCCTCAACAGCAGGGTCTCGCTTGGTTCAGGTGCACGCCTTTATTTCTGCCGCTGATCCCGTCCACTGATGGAACCTCTCTCTCCATCTGCCACGCCTTAACACGATTCTGTTACTAGAGTAATGGAGGTAATTCGTTAATCCTTCAGGTCAGTGTGACAATTTATTTACTGTTGTTTTACTTTTTATTTTAGAAGATTGGAGGGAGGATATGAGTAATCTATGTGCACTGTCTTTACACATTGGAGGGGATTCATCTAGGGCATCAATGGCCGGCAAATGTCTGTAAAGATTAGAGGGGATTCCTTGTTCCGTGTTGTTGGCTTTTGCAATTTGATTAGGATTATATTCTGTTTTACATGGGAGATAGAACTATTCTTCTGGCATATTGCTTGAATTATTGCAGGAGTTAAAATTGACGAAGTACAAAAGCTGAACTTCAGTACAGTTTGACAAAGAAAAGTTAAGTAAACAATTTGAAAGTTATTCAGATAATGAAAGAAAACGGCTTGATCAATTAAATATGAGAAAGATTAGGCTTTTAACAAGGCTTTTTGTCAACTATTTAGCAAGTTGGGAAGTATTTCGAAAATCCAATGTGGTTGATGGAGTTGATTTGCATATGCCTCATTGATTTCCGAATTTGACATTTTCAGTTACTTTAATCTATATATTAACAGATTCTTGGTAAGACCTGAACAAAAGATTTTTTGTTTCATCCTTTTTGGTTGTCCAGATATTGAGATATATCTTATTAGTACTTTTATTCATAGAAGCATAAAGCTATATTTTCATCCTGAAAGATATTATTTGAAGTTTTTTTATTTTTGACTTCTAGTACGTTGTTTAAGAATACTCACGAGCTTTATTATTTTCATGAAGATTCTACTCTGAAGTAATTATGTGCAATAATTTCAAGGTACAACTGGAAAGAACTTCAGATTAAGCAACGGTCCTCCGCCTGCCTACCATACAACCAGTGAGTGGTGCAGGTATTTTGATATAAATGGTTACATGTATATAATTATAGTAATGTTTTGGATGCCTAAACCTATAGAAATTATGTCCATATCTTAGAGTGTATGAAGCTCATACACATATGCAATTGAATTCAAGTTTTCCTTCTATTCATGCACTACACTAAGTTGGAATGTTCTCAAGTAGTTACTAGCATATGGAAATTAGTCGGCTGTGAACTTCATTTTGTTTTCTAGAAATTTATTTATTTGGTAGTGAATGCGTATTTATTGTCAGTTGCTCAATTACATGATATTGGCAATCACCAAATGGATTTCATCTTCCAAGGGGACTCCATTCAGGACATAACTATTGGGTAAAGACAAGGTAATTAACAATGAACGTTGCGTTGAGCATGGTACAGATTATGTGAATTTCTAAAACATGCTATATATGCAGATCCTAAAGGGGTCAAGAGGCAGAGAGATAGGGAGTGGTATGCAAAAAATAAACATGAGATTTCAAAGCGCAGATTTTTGGAAATGGCCTGCTGCCACGGAGGCTTGTGGTGAGGTTACTTTACACCATTCACTTTTCAAACTTCGTATTAAGGTCTGCAATAAGATGTACTTCCATTTGACTGTACACAGTACTCAAAAAGCGTTCGAGTATTTGACACTCCTTAACATGCACAGCTGCACTTCACCTTCTCCTGAGGTACCAGGAGACACATTGTACACATTCAGAGCTCAGGTTGGAGTCTTGTGAGATTTAACATTGAATCTTATGTTTATGCTACACCATTTAGGGGTTTGATGAAAATTGTAGCAGAACTTCTTGATAGTGTTATCGCTGGTAGGACTTAACATTTCACATTAACATGAAAGTTGCACTGACATGTTACTCAGACAAGTGTCAAGGTCCCATACGAACTTTGACATGGAAGTTTTCCCTCGCTAATGTGCATTTCTCTTTAGAAATTACAGCAAGAGAGGTTTCTGCCGCTCTATATATCAAATTAAAGTACGTGTTACATAATTTGCAGGGGATCCCTATGCAATAAAATGAACCAGATAGGCCACACGACCTTAATCGTTGGTTACGCAAGAGTGTACAGTAGTACTTGGAGCAGAAACTTACATCTTTATTTTTCACACATATTGTTCCGGTACAACGAATGTGGTAACTTCAATCTACACATAGGTGGAAAACACTATTTCCCTTTTAATAATTGTTTTTAAAAGCATCAAACTTGGATGGAAGCAAACTGTATCTGCACAAGGGTGACTATTAATCAAGTTTATTCACATAAGCGTGTGGGACTGTGGGTATAGAATATGGGTGTGTTTGGTTTGTGCCCAAGATTGCCCCACCAAAATTTTGGCTAGCCAATATTTTGGCTGAGCTATTCCTTGCCCACAAGTTGACCAACATTGGCTAAAAAATTGAACTAGAGTTGGTAGTGGAACATTGGCAAGCCAAAAAATTGGTAACTATCCAAACAACAACCAATCTTTTGGTCATGACCAAAAAATTGGTAGGGTATGATTTGGTAACAATCCAAACACACCCATAATATGTAGATACTCATGATCTCTTTTTTTTCTCTTGGTGCACTGGTGTATACTCATAATCTTGAAAAGGCATAAAAATAGCATATAGATATGTCAAGTGTAATGTATCCAGTTACAACACAAGTGATTTTTTTACGGGGTAATCCTGCAGATCTTGAAGTTGTCCTTAAATATGCTGAAGATATTCCAAACTTGTGGTAAGAAGATGTAAAATCTTCGGGTGTGTGCTCTATAGCTAGCTGCGCTATTGCTCTAGCTCTCTATATATTTCCGTAAGACTGTTTGGCTTTCTTAAAGTGGATAGTGAGAAAAGTTACCTTTCTTCTAATGTTTTTTTAAGAGGTGTATTCTTTCATTTCATACTAGGATTTAATTTTCAAGAGAATGCAAACTTTTAGACTGCGGATAAGTTGTCTTTGTGAGTGTATATGCATTCAGGGGTCAAGATGGTCAGTAGTATTACTCTGAAGCAACAAGGGAGATTGAAAATTGATGGTCAAGTTAACCTCTGGGCATTTTTCGTCATTTTTTCAACTTAGTTAGTAATATCGTCTTGTTTGTTTAGTTCTGCTATTTTTGGCTACGTTGAAACTTGATCTTCTATTCCATTAGCTTATTGACCTTCTGAAAGAAGGATTGTAAGATGATGGAATGAGCACTGGAGTGTACATCTACCACAGATTGAAATCAAATTGGATGGTGCTTGGTTGTGGAAGTAACATTTTCAGTGCCATTTTATCATATATTTAATATTTAATGGCTTTCTTATATTACCACGACAATAAATTAACTGTTGAATATAAGCTATATCAGTACAGATTCTTAGTTGCTTCAGTAGGATATCTCCCTATGTTGTTATTCTGATAAGATGTGATATGTGTAACAAACTATTGAGATAATTATAGTTTCAATGCCATGTTCTAAGAATGTTGGGTACATATGGATGCTCTCCAAGGAATAGGTTTGTTGATTTGAGGATGAGCAAATTTTTTTTAATGTTATACGTGCATTGCACGTGCACTTTTACTAGTGATGGAAAAGTCTGGAATGCCCCGTGGATGTCGAGAACCTGTTTATATACTGATTTACTATAATTCATATTTCAATATTCATATCTACTGGAATTCATATTTCATTGGAATTTACTAAAATTAATATTTCAATGGAAAAGTCTCGAATGTGGTTGTAAGGCGTCATACAAGAAAAATATTATAATCCATCAATCCCAAAAAAATCTCAGATTTATAAATTTAAGACATCCTCTTCGGTATGGAGCGCACATCCTAGATTTCATATAAAAATGTCCAATTAATATTTAAAATATTCTACAATCTACCACACAGATAGTTATGCAATATATGCAGCACATACATACAATTTATAAATCCACATAAGCAATCACCTGTGCATGTACACTGTCTATGTTAAAGAGAAAAAAAAAGCACGAATCTATTTCTTCTTGGATTAGAGGAGAAGCGGCCTGGTTAACTATCCCTAAATCCAAATGACCGTGATAGGCCGCCAGAATGGGGTCGGAGGAGCAACAATTGCACGCGGCCACGGGAAGTTCGGAGGAGCAGCAACGCAAAAGGAAAGTCCAAATTAACCGCATGCATCCCTTTTCGTCGGATAGTGGAGGCGGAAATGATCGCTAGGACAACGGGGCAGCCCTAGTGGCTTGGCACATTTTATTCAGCGAGGCCAGCCCTGTGCTCTACCTAAAATCACCAAACAAAATACAGTAACAAAGTAGTGCAACATTTGACACAAATATTATACAAAGTAGTTAAATATTTGAAACAAATGTGACTTATAAACTGCGAAAATAGATGTTCAAACTAATTAACAGACAAATTACATAAATAATCTACTTCTTCTTACAGGGCCACGTCTAGTCATGGTCACGAAGGCGCTTCCTGCTGGTCAACTCTTCACAAGAGCTGAAGCTTAGTCGTCTCTCCTCCCCCACTACAGTAAGGAGCGACGTTTTTTCTGAAACCTTCCAGAAGAGCCACCTCTCTCGCCGTCAGATCGACGATTCCTCGCTTTCCGGCAGCCGCTCTGGTGGCGGGAGGATGGGGGATCGTCGATCTGTGGCTTGTATATAGCGTAGGTTCATTTTGGAGGCCTGTAGGCGGTGTTGTGGAGGCGGAGGCGCGGTCGGCATGGCGTTGTTCGACGGATCTCGTCCCCTTCGACGACAGTGTTCTCCGGAGCTCTGCGGTGGAGATCCCGCCTTTTCCGAGCTCTCGGTTCTACGGATCCGTGGAGCCTGTCAAGCCCTCACCGGTGTCGGCTTGGCGGCCGGGCTGGATCTTGTTGAATTAGGAGAAGGAGATGGAGTGGAGTCTCGCGATGGAGATGGAGGACCGCGGTGTAAGCTCCCAGGAGCTAGCGTCCGGCGACTTCTCGGCCACGGAGGGCCTGTAACAGATCCAAGCCATCAAGAGGTACAGCGGCGGCGCGCGCCACCGGCGGCATCGAGCTCGGCATCGACATCGGGATCCAGTGGAGCTGTTTGTAATTTTTATCTTTTGCTGGACCTTTCTGTAAGAACAGGACTTTAATATTCTTTTCCCTCGCAAAAAAACTCTTCACAAGAGCTCATCGCCTCTGACGAGCTTGTGTCCCCCGCAGATGAGTCATCCTTGGTGTATTCCTCGTAGTCGGTGTACTTCGGCTACACCTCCGCTTTCGCCTGGGCCCTCACCTCCTTCTTCCTAACCGCCGCCTCCTCTGCCACCTCCTATGCCTCTATATGTGCCCACATGGCCTCTTCTGGCTCCTCCTCATGGCCGTCGTTGGTGACGGTGTCCTGCCCCTCCTCATGTCCATCGTCGGTGACGGCGTACCCCTCCTCATCCTGGTCGTCGCTCGGTGGGGAGCTAGAGTTGCTCGGTGGGGAGCTAGAGTTGCTCGGCGGGGAATTTCTTTCCCACCAATGGCAGAACAGAAATCGATGAGGGCTAGGGTTACTCTTCTGGGACGGTTTATGAGTCCGTGCGTCGATCGACGCAGTTGCCACTTTGGCGATTGCCCTTTCATAGCAGTTGATGTGCTTGGTTCGGCCTTCGGTCACACGGCTGAGAAGACGCATTGAGCCAGGTCACTGCCAGGCAGGGCCGTGAGAGAAGTGAGCAGTCACGCGGAGCGACTGCGCACCTTCCGCGTAGATGCATCCACGACGCAAATTTTGGACGTATTTCCCTCTCGGCGGGCAGGCCAATCACTATACATCAGGCCGCTTGGCCTGAGTATAAACGCATATTTCGACCGCATAGTCGCAAACGGTTCGTTGTACGTCACTTTGCATCGGGCTATTGGAAATGCCCTAAGAGCTGGCAGCGTGTCCGGAGGTGCTTTCATCTTGGCTTTTAGATTTGGACAAATCCCACGCCCATATGCTCCGGCCAGTTCTGGCACTGTATATATAACAAAAATCTCCATTGAAAACTGACCAGGCCTCTCTTGCCCACCTCATTTTTTCCGTCCTCACTGATGGAAGGCAGCACGTGAGGTGATTCTGTTGGAAAACTTGGGTCACGGCTAAGTCTTTCTCATGTTTAACGTTAAGTGGGTGTTATCCTTTACCTCAAAAAAAAAAGTGGGTGTTATCCTTTTATTTATCTAGATTTATATATAAAAGGAGCTCAATCATTGTACGTATCAGTTGACACAAAAATAAAAAAAAGCTCTCCCTATATTCTTCCCTGTGTCAATTTACTTTACGCATTCGGTGCACCTTTGTTGTTCATCTATTTCATCTACGTTGTGCACCCTCGAGACAGGCCAGCCGGCAGAGGTTGCAGAACACGTTATCAGCACCTTCGCTTCACCGACCCTTTGTCAAGCATGCATCGAGCAGGCACCCGACACCGGATTGCGGAGGTATATTCTGAAATTGATCGCAAAAATGCATTCGTTGTTCGATTTCCTTTCAATTTTTTAGATTTGCGTAATTATTAGATCTTATCGATGGTGTAGATTTTCCCGAGAGTCGAGATGACATGTTGTCGCCGACCACTGTCGATACTCTCAGATCGGAGGCTTGTTAACTACACTGTAGGGAGACGGAAAGCTGATGATCCAGCTAATCATAGCACCGCTGCGATGTGCACTCGTTGTGTCACGCATCAATCCGATTCCAGAAGAACCAAAACAAAAAAAAATGTGATCTCTGAGATTGACATTGGCTCGCGTACATAGCGCCGCCGCTGCTGCACGCACCATGCTGCAAGCCGCCGGTTGCCGACACACGCGCATGCACCGCGGCCCCGTCGGCGTCCGCACGCCTCCCTCGCGGCCCTGCTGGCCGGTGCCCACGCGCCTCCGCCATGGCCCTACTGGCCGGCGTCCGCCATGGCCCTGCTGGCCGGCGTCCGCACGCCTCCGCCGTGACCCTGCTGGCCGGCGCCCGCACGCCTCCGCCATGGCCCTGCTGGCAGGCGTCCGCACGGCCCCGCTGGACCCTCGACCGGCTCGGTTGGCCGATGCTCGCCGCCCCGCCCCACACCTGCACGCCGTCTCCGGCCTGCGCAAGCGCCGCCCCGCCTCACCCTAGGCGCCCTCCGCCTTCGGCCACGACAGTGGCCACCGCACCACCCGCGCCACCGGCGTGGCCCGATGCCACTGCTGCCTCACTGGGGCGCTAGGTCTCCTAGCGTTGTCCCCCTGTCTCGGGCCGGGACGATGTGAGGTGGGCCGGCCCACGCGGTGATGGGCGGCTGGGCCGAGCACCAGCCCGTGTTGTCTACCCCATATAAATAAAAGAAAAAAAGAGGGGCGGCAGAGTGGGGAAAACCTATACACCGACCAGGTCGGTGGCTACCGGCCACCGCACACCCCGGTCGGGTATGGGCCAGGCCCATTTGTGGTTGTTTGGCTATAGCAGTTCGTTTTTCCTTTTTTTTCCTTTTCTGGTTTTTTCTGTTTTCTTTTCTTTTTTCTGTTTTCGGTTTTGTTTATATTTTTTCATATTCGAAAATTTTAATTTTAAAAAATTGTTCAAATACAGAAAATGTTTAAACTAAAAATGTTTAAATTTGAAAACCGTTCAAATTTGAAAATCGTTCAAATATGAAAACCGTTCAATTTTGAAAACCATTCAAATATGAAATTTGTTCAAATTTGAAATTTGTTCTAAATATGAAAGGTTTAGATTCAAAAATTGTTCAAATATAAAATTTGTTCAAATTCGGAAATTGTTCATAGAAAAAATACATTTTTGTTCAAATTTAAAAATGTTCAAATCTGAAAAATGTTCAGATTTTCAAAAAAGTGATTTGTTTTAATTTGATTTTTAAAAAAATTTAACAAATATTCAGATTGAAAAAAATGTTTTAAAAAAGAAAACAAACAACAGAAAACAAAAAGAAACGAAAAAGAAAAAACGAAAAAGCAAAAAATTTAGAAGTGAGAATGTTGGGCCGGCCCAACAACCCGCCTGGGGGGTGTGCGGCGCCTGGTCCGCGCCGCCCAGGTCGGCGTACAGCACCCCCCGGCAGAGTGGGGGTGCGGGTTGGCCGGTGGGCCGCATGCTCGGTTGATTTTGGCCCATTTCAGCCTGCTGCTGGACCGGATTAACCAAAAACAGCCCGTGCACGGAAATATACAGTTTTTTTACGGAATTGTATTTTTGGGCATTGTTTAACTTCGAAAAGTCAATAGGGCCAACTTTCAAGTTAAGAAGACGCTTAATATAACCTCTCTTTGCACATACTTATATATTATGTTTTACTACAGTTTTAAGTGTTGTATGCTTTTAATACTTAGTATAGCATAGTTAGCATGTCCATTTTTCTATTTAAATTTTGGAATACCGTCATATTGTATTTTGTATCAACATCGCATTTATGCAATTGATTACCTGTTATAATCTTACACACTTTGCATAAATTGCAGATGAAGGGAATCATAAACCGTGAGTTTGCGGAGTTGGCTCAGAACGAGCTGAACTACATGACTTGGGCCTCGAACGTTGAGATCATCCTCGAGGACAAAGAGATCATGGGTGCGCTGAGTGCGGGGACCCCGACAGCCCCAAGCACCACCACTCCGGCGCAAAATGCGCAAACGCTGCACTTCCTCCGCCACCACATGTGTGGTACTTTGAAAAATGAGTACATGGCAGAATAGAGTGCTTCAGCCCTTTGGTCCGCCCTCAAAGCGCGGTTCTCTAGGCTGAAGTACACTGTTCGGAGGCATAATGGATGCATCTGAGGTTTGCGGACTTCAAGACTTTGGGAGAGTACAACTCAGCATTACACCGGATTTGTACCTCGCTTCTCCTTTGTGGTACTACTATCACAGACAAAGAGAAGATAGAGAAAACCCTCTCTACCTTTCATCCAACTGCTATTTCTAGGAACTACCGCAAGGAGAAACTTCAGCAGTATGCATCGCTCGTTGATGTCCTCTAGGTGGATGCAGAGCAGGATGAAGTTATTAAAAAGAACTTCTCCTCGCAGTCTTTCGCTGGAGGCCCAAGTCAAGAAGTGAATGCCGGCGCATATAAAGTACGCAAGCCAATAATGAAGAACGCAAGAAAGGCAAGAAGGGACCTAAGAGCATCTCCAGTCGCGTCCCCCAAACCGTCCCCCAAAGGGATTTGGGGCGCGCCGGACAGAAAAAGCGTTCCAGCCGCGTCCCCCAAAGCCCTTTTTTGTCCGGCGCGCCCCCATTCGGTGTCCGGCGCCCCGAGCCCGTCCCCGTCCCACAGGGGACGCTCCGGGGACGCCGGACACAACGAAAAGCGAGGCGAGGAGGCGCGGGGCCGACGCGTCAACGGCACAATAAATTTTTAACCTAACCGTCGCCTACCTCGCGACGAAAGTTATTGGCGGTGCGGTTCCCGCAGCCGACGCAGCCGACGGTGCGGTTCCCGCAGCCGACGCAGCCGACGCGTCCCGTCGCGCCTAGCTCTGCGCGCCGGCGTTAATGAGCGCCACCGCTCCTCCGCCTCCCTCCGGCCTATAAAAGGGGCGCCTCTCATCGTCCCTCTCACACACAAACCCTAGCGCCTCTCTCCCAAACCCTAGCCGCCACCATCTCTCAACAAGACTCGACGCTATGTCTGGTAGAGGCGGAGGCGGACCTCGCGGCCGCGGCCGCGGCCGTGGTCGTGGTCGTGGTCGTGGCCGCGGCATAGCTGAACGCTCGCCGTCGCCTTCCACGCCGCCGGCTTCATCATCGTCGGAGATGGACGTGGAGCCGGACGTCCTGTTCGAGTTCGTCCACGTCCTCAAGGGCGACCCGCGCGGCATCCGCAGGCTGCCGGACTCCTTCGCCGAGTACGTCGGCGGCGTACGCCCGCGCACGATGCATCTGCGGGAGCATTCGTGCGGCTACCGCCGGTGGATCGTCAAGGCGATCTACGACGCGCGCGGCAAGATGTACCTCAACATCGGGCCGGGAGAAGTTCGCGCGCCACCACAGCCTCGAAGCCGGCTTCATCCTCGTGTTCTCCTACTTCGGCAACAGGGACATGAGCGTCAAGGTCTTCGACGAGAGGCGCTGCCTCCGGGACTACCACCACGTCGACAGGGAACCCCACGACGACAGCACCGACGAGGAGGACGACTGAATGAGTGTTGTTTCTTCGCAGCGAATACGTGCACGGAGGTTTCTGCCTGTTCGCCTCATCGGTAGAACCAACAAGGGCACCATCCTCCCGCTGGATTTTCCAGCTTTAGGTGACTGGTGTGCCCTCAAGTGTTCTTTCTTAGCAGCGAACACAGGAAACCTTCGATGCACGGCCTAGTTAGGTTTAGTTTCTTTGCAAAATTTTATATTTGTGTCCACGACGGTTCAAACTATGTATTAGTTTGTGGAAAACCACGTTCCCAATTATTTTTTCGTGTAAACCACGTTCCAAATTATGTATTAGTTTGTGGAAATTGAAATAAAAAGCCAAAAAAAAAGTAATTTAAATGTTTGGGGGAGGCGTTTGGGGGACGCGGCTGGGGAGCGACGTCCCCCAAACGCGGCACGAACAAAACACGTCCCCCAAACGCTCAATCCGGCGCGGTTTGGGGGACGGTTTGGGGGACGCGACTGGAGATGCTCTAAGTACCTAACCCCTCCAACCCGGCCAAGCACCATCAGGTCGGGAAGGGGGAGGCAAGGCCCCAGGATTTCTTCCATTGCGGACCCAAGACTTACTTCTCCAGGCAGTGCCTGGCCCCTAAGCACGTCGTGGACGCGTACAAGGCCAACAAGGCGCGCGGGATGCAGCTGGTCCAGGTGGAGGCACCACCGGCGCCCGTTGCGGCGCCCGTGGTGATCACTATGCCCAACGCCGCACCCGGAATGGCGCAAGTTGAGGCACCTGTGGCGGCACTCCAGGCTATTCCCGTGAACGTCGAAGTGCCCATGGAGGTTAAGCACGTTGTGCCCCCTCCCGTGCCCCAGCTGGACATTGATGCTGCCTCGGTAATGATAGCCAACGAAGAGAAGCTCAACGAGATGGAGATATCTGCTGAGGTCGACGGTTTCCTCGCGCTCTCCATCTAAAACTTCGCTTCGTCCTATTTATTTCATGATTTCACCTTGGCAATAATTTGACACATTCGTTCGATATGGTTGTAAGCTCTATGAGAGCAAAGCATTTATTCGTTTTGGCGATTGGATGACATTATTTTCATTCATTTATTCCATTATTTAATATGAGATGGTTATGTTATGTTCTGAAATGTTTATGTGTCTACTTACTTAATGATGCATCTTCCTCACTCCATTATATTAATTAGACGCTATATTTTAGAACACGTGTGGCACCCAAATGGAGGAAACGTGCCTTGCCGATAGCGCCACCACTAATACCATCTTGAGAGAAACAAAGTACTTTGAGTCCATAAATAAAAATCTAGGGAATATTATGACAATCACCGGCTGCAGTTCGAACATAGTTGGCTCCGGAAGAGCCACCATTATACTCCCCATGGGAACAACTTTGATCATGAATGAAGCATTGTTGTACCCAAAGCTCTCTTAAGTTTTAAAAACATACGCGTGATACGTCCATTTTGCATCACTATTTTATATCATAATTTACTGTTATTCATTGATATATTTCATATTTAGAGGTGATACTTATGTTATTTCATATATTTTGCATGTTTCATGATTATTGGAGGATCGCGCACCGGAGTCAGGATTCTGCTGGAAAAAGCGCCGTCAGAATGCAATATTTCGGAAGATCAACAATTGACGGAAATTATATGAAAAATCCTATTTTTCCAGAAGACGAAGAGAGCCAGAAGGAGGAGCCGAGGAGGGCCGCCATGGGCCCCCCTCATAGGCCGGCGTGGGCCCTGCCCTGGCCGCGCCGCCTTGTGGGGAGGGGGCCCACAGCCTCCTCTGGCCTCCTCTCCTTCGCGTACTTCTTCGTCCCAAAAACCTAAACTCCAGAGGATAGTCGCGAAGAGTCAGAGCCGCCTCTGCGGGGCGGAAAACACCAGAGAGAAAAGAGCTCTCCGGCAGGCTAAAATCTGCCGGGGAAATTCCCTCCCGGAGGGGGAAATCGACGCCATCGTCACCGACATCGAGCTGGACATCATCCCCATCATCATCACCATCATCTCCATCATCATCACCGCCGTCTCCACCGCTGCACATCATCACCGCTGTAACAATTTGGGTTGGATCTTGATTGTTTGATAGGGGAAACTCTCCCGGTATTGATTTCTACTTGTTATTGATGCTATTGAGTGAAACCATTGAACCAAGGTTTATGTTCAGATTGTTATTCATCATCATATCACCTCTGATCATGTTCCATATGATGTCTCGTGAGTAATTCGTTTAGTTCTTGAGGACATGGGTGAAGTCTAAATGTTAGTAGTGAATTATGGTTGAGTAATATTCAATGTTATGATATTTAAGTTGTGGTGTTATTCTTCGAGTGGTGTCATGTGAACGTCGACTACATGATACTTCACCTTTATGGGCCTAGGGGAATACATCTTGTACTCGTTTGCCAATTGCGGGGTTGCTCGAGTGACGAAACCTGAACCCCCGTTGGTATATCGATGCGGGAGGGATAGCAGGATCTCGAGTTTAAGGCTGTGGTTAGATTTATCTTAATTACTTTCTTGTAGTTGCGGATGCTTGCAAGGGGTATAATCACAAGTATGTATTAGTCCTAGGAAGGGCGGTG
Source organism: Lolium rigidum (assembly GCF_022539505.1). Taxonomy (NCBI): domain Eukaryota; kingdom Viridiplantae; phylum Streptophyta; class Magnoliopsida; order Poales; family Poaceae; genus Lolium; species Lolium rigidum. Next base: position 38,380,259 of record NC_061511.1, on the reverse strand, counting down.
CATTAGCATAGGTTCACCCACACATTGAAGATTAATAAGCTATATGAAGCGAAAGCACTAGACTAAATTCCCGTGTGTCCTCAAGAACGTTTGGTCATTATAAGTAAACAAATCGGCTTGTCCTTTGTGCTAAAAGGGATTGGGCCACTCGCTGCAATTGTTACTCTCGCACTTTACTTACTCGTACTTTATTCATCTGTTACATCAAAACCCCCTGAATACTTGTCTGTGAGCATTTACAGTGAATCCTTCATCGAAACTGCTTGTCAACACCTGCTGCTCCTCGTTGGGATCGACATTCTTACTTATCGAAAATACTACGATACACCCCCTATACTTGTGGGTCATCAAGACTATTTTCTGGCGCCGTTGCCGGGAAGTGAAGCGCTATTGGTAAGTGGAATTGGTAAGGGAAACTTTTACTGTTAGTGCTGATTTTATTCCCGCTCGCTGCTATAATTCATTATGGAGAGATCTTCTCTTGAATTTTTATTTGGAAAATCTACTACTACTGCAAAGGTAGTGGATGAGGCGCCAGGTGAGGAAGATGTTCCATACAAAATACCTATGAAAATTATTGAACGTGTTGTGGATAACCGTTATGCAGGGGATGGAACTGTCCATCCTGGTGATCATTTACTGTTCTTACATGAATTATGCGGTTTATTCAAGTGTGCAGGTATTTCTATGGATGAAGTAAGGAAGAAGCTATTCTCTATATCGTTGTCTGGTAAAGCGGCGCATTGGTATAAATTACTGAATAATGGGGATTCTCTTGAATGGAATGATATTGTGCCCTATTTTATTCTAAGTTCTATCCTCCAAGTGAAATTCACAAGGACCGGAACCACATATATAATTTTTGGCCTCATTATGGAGAGAGTATTGCCCAAGCGTGGGGGAGATTGAAGTCTTTAATGCTCAAATGCCCCATTCATGAGCTTCCTGGTAATATTATCATTGATAATTTCTATGCAAGACTTTCTTTTCAAGATAAGACCTTGCTGGATACTTCTTGTTCTGGATCATTTACACGCAACAAAGAAGAGTTTAAAAGGGACCTTCTTGATCGGATCAAGGAGAATACTAGAGGATGGGAGAACGACAAAAATAGAGAGTCAGGTATAAATTATGATTATAAATGCATTGAAGCTTTTATGGATACTGATAAATTTCGTAATATTAGTGCTACTTATGGTCTTGATTCTCAAGTCGTTGCAAATCTTTATAAAGCTTTTGCCTCTCATTATGAATTGCCAAAGAAGAATTTTGATAAGTATCATGAACCGTATAAAGATAAAATTGATTCATCTATAAATAAATGTGTTGTAATTGAAACTGCTGATCATGTTATTCCTGAAGCTTATATTGAAAAAACTCCTTTCCCTGCTAAAATGAAGGAGTGTTCTGTTATAAATAGTGCGGTTAATAAAAGTGAAAAGAAACCTATAGAACCTGAAGGGCAAATAAAAGTTGAACCTGCTATTGCAATAGTTAAAGATCTTGTGACTGAAAATGTGGAAGATGGTCATATTATTTTCTGTGAAGATGCTTCTAATATTGTTTCACATCCTAATAAGTCTAGGAAAACTAGTGTTCCTATGCTATCTGTTAGAATTGGTGATCATTGCTATTATGGTTTATGCGATATTGGTGCAAGTATTAGTGCTATTCCTTATGAGCTCTACACGGAGATTATGCATGAAATTGGTTCTTGTGAACTTGAAGATATTGATGTGGTTATTCGGCTAGCTAATAGAGAAACTATCTCTCCAATTGGTATTGTTCGAGATGTGGAAGTTCTATGTGGTAAGATTAAATATCCTGCTGACTTTTTAGTACTTGGTTCTGCTGCTAGTAAGCATTGTCCTATCATTTTTGGTAGACCCTTTCTAAATACTTGTGGAGCTGTTATAGATTGCAAGAAAGAGAAAATTGTGACTAAATTTGCTGGTGAATCTTATGAGTTTAATTTCTCTAAATTTGCCAAAACTCCTTATAAAGCTGATTCGCCTAATAATGATTTTAGAGTTGAACAGTGTGCATCTATTGCTCTTGCTCCTAATAATCCTTTGCAGCAACATTTGGAGAATAGTGAGAGTGAAGTATTTAGGGAAGAAAGAAATGAGCTTGATGAAATTTTCCTTCGTCAACCTATTCTTAAGCATGATTTACCGGTAGAAGATCTAGGTACAACACTACCACCAAAGGAAGATCCTGTTTTTGATTTAAAACCATTGCCTGATAATCTTAAATATGCTCATATTGATGATAAGAAAATATATCCTGTTATTATTAGTTCTAAGCTTTCAGAGATTGAGGAAGAAAGGTTATTGGAAATATGGAAGAAACACCGAGGAGCTATTGGCTACACTCTTGATGACTTGAAGGGGATTTCTCCCTCTATTTGCCAACATGCCATTAATATGGAAGATGATGCAAAGCTCGTTGTTGAGCATCAGCGTCGTCTAATTCCTAAAATGAAGGATGTGGTAAGAAATGAGGTATTAAAACTTCTTGAAGCTGGTATTATATATCCTATTGCTGATAGTAGATGGGTTAGTCCTGTGCATTGTGTTCCTAAGAAAGGAGGAATGACTGTTGTGCCTAATGATAATGATGAGCTCATCCCTCAAAGAGTAGTTGTAGGGTATAGAATGTGCATTGATTATCGAAAAGTTAATAAGGTTACTAAGAAAGATCATTACCCTTTACCTTTTATTGATCAAATGTTAGAAAAGTTATCTAAAAATACTCATTTTTGCTTTCTTGATGGTTATTACGGGTTTTCACAAATTGCTGTTAAAACTAAGGATCAAGAGAAAACCACTTTCACTTGTCCCTATGGAACTTATGCTTATAGACGCATGCCTTTTGGTTGATGTAATGCTCCTGCTACTTTTCAAAGATGCATGTCTGCTATTTTTCATGGCTTTTGCGAGAATATTGTAGAGGTATTCATGTATGATTTTTATGTCTATGGGAATTCTTTTGATAATTGCTTGCGAAACCTCGATAAAGTTTTGCAGAGATGTGAAGAAACTAACCTTGTTCTTAATTGGGAGAAATGCCACTTTATGGTTAATGAAGGAATTGTATTGGGACATAAAATTTCCGAGAGAGGTATTGAAGTTGATAGAGCTAAAGTTGAAGCAATTGAGAAGATGCCCTATCCTAGGGATGTTAAAGGTATTCGTAGTGTTCTTGGTCATGCTGGGTTTTATAGGAGATTCATTAAAGATTTCTCCAAGATTTCAAAGCATCTTACTAATCTTCTTCAAAAAGATGTACCTTTTGTTTTTGATGATGATTGTAAGGAAGCTTTTGAAACTCTAAAGAAAGCCTTAACAACCGCTCCTATAGTTGAACCTCCTGATTGAAACTTACCTTTTGAAATTATGTGTGATGCTAGTGATTTTGCTGTAGGCGCTGTTCTTGGACAGCGAGTAGATAAAAAATTGAATGTTATTCATTATGCCAGTAAAACTCTTGATGCTGCTGACACGCGTACAGCACGCGACCGTTGGGAACCCCAAGTGGAAGGTGTGATGTGTACAGCAGTAAGTTTCCCTCAGTTAGAAACCAAGGTTTATCGAACCAGTAGGAGTCAAGAAGCACGTTGAAGGTTGATGGCGGCGAGATGTAGTGCGGCGCAACACCAGGGATTCCGGCGCCAACGTGGAACCTGCACAACACAAACCAAGTACTTTGCCCCAACGAAACAGGTGAGGTTGTCAATCTCACCGGCTTGCTGTAACAAAGGATTAGATGTATAGTGTGGATGATGATTGTTTGCGAGAAAACGAGTAGAACAATTGCAGTAGATTGTATTTCAGATGTAAAGAATTGGACAGGGGTCCACAGTTCACTAGAGGTGTCTCTCCCATAAGATAAATAGCATGTTGGGTGAACAAATTACAGTTGGGCAATTGACAAATAGAGAGGGCATGACCATGCACATACATGATATGATGAGTATTGTGAGATTTAATTGGCCATTACGACAAAGTACATAGACCGCTATCCGAGCATGCATCTATGCCTAAAAAGTCCACCTTCAGGTTATCATCCGAACCCCTTCCAGTATTAAGTTGCTAACAACAGACAATTGCATTAAGTATTGCGCGTAATGTAATCAATAACTACATCCTTGGACATAGCATCAATGTTTTATCCCTAGTGGCAACAGCACATCCATAACCTTAGAGGTTTCGTCACTCCCCGCATTCACGGAGACATGAACCCACTATCGAGCATAAATACTCCCTCTTGGAGTTAAGAGTAAAACTTGGCCAGAGCCTCTACTAATAACGGAGAGCATGCAAGATCATAAACAACACATAGATATAAATTGATAATCAACATAACATAGTATTCTCTATTCATCGGATCCCAACAAACACAACATATAGCATTACAGATAGATGATCTTGATCATGTTAGGCAGCTCACAAGATCCGACAATGAAGCATAATGAGGAGAAGACAACCATCTAGCTACTGCTATGGACCCATAGTCCAGGGGTGAACTACTCACACATCACTCCGGAGGCGACCATGGCGGTGTAGAGTCCTCCGGGAGATGAATCCCCTCTCCGGCAGGGTGCCGGAGGCGATCTCCTGAATCCCCCGAGATGGGATTGGCGGCGGCGGCGTCTCTGGAAGGTTTTCCGTATCGTGGCTCTCGGTACTGGGGGTTTCGCGACGAAGGCTATTTGTAGGCGGAAGGGCAGGTCAGGGGGCCACACGAGGGGCCCAGGAGACAGGGTGGCGCGGCCAGGGCTTGGGCCGCGCCGCCCTACCTTCTGGCCACCTCGTGGCCCCACTTCGTTGACTCTTCGGTCTTCTGAAAGATTCGTGTGAAAATAGGCCCCTGGGCGTTGATTTCGTCCAATTCCGAGAATATTTCCTTACTAGGATTTCTGAAACCAAAAACAGTAGAAAGCAGCAACTGGCTCTTCGGCATCTTGTTAATAGGTTAGTGCCGGAAAACGCATAATAATGACATAAAGTATGCATAAAACATGTAGATATCATCAATAATGTGGCATGGAACATAAGAAATTATCGATACGTCGGAGACGTATCAGCATCCCCAAGCTTAGTTTACGCTCGTCCCGAGCAGGTAAACGATAACAAAGATAATTTCTGGAGTGACATGCCATCCTAACCTTGATCATACTATTGTAAGCATATGTAGTGAATGCAGCGATCAAAACAATGTAAATGACATGAGTAAACAGATGAATCATATAGCAAAGACTTTTCATGAATAGTACTTCAAGACAAGCATCAATAAGTCTTGCATAAGAGTTAACTCATAAAGCAATAATTCATAGTAGAGGTATTGAAGCAACATAAAGGAAGATGAAGTTTCAGCGGTTGCTTTCAACTTGTAACATGTATATCTCATGGATAATTGTCAACATAGAGTAATATAACAAGTGCAATATGCAAGTATGTAGGAATCAATGCACAGTTCACACAAGTGTTTGCTTCTTGAGGTGGAGAGAGATAGGTGAACTGACCCAACATAAAAGTAAAAGAAAGGTCCTTCAAAGAGGAAAGCATCGATTGCTATATTTGTGCTAGAGCTTTGATTTTGAAAACATATAGAGAGCAATAAAAGTAAAATTTTGAGAGGTGTTTGTTGTTGTCAACGAATGGTAGTGGGTACTCTAACCCCCTTGCCAGACAAACCTTCAAAGAGCGGCTCCCATTTTATTTTATTTTTGTGTGGCACTCCTTCCAACCTTTCTTTCACAAACCATGGCTAACCGAATCCTTCGAGGGCCTGCCAACAATCTCATACCATGAAGGAGTGCCTTTTTATTTTAGTTTTATTATGATGACACTCCTCCCCACCTTTGCTTTCTCAAGCCATGGCTAACCGAATCCTTCGGGTGCCGTCCAACAATCACATACCATGGAGGAGTGTCTATTTTTATTAATTAATTTGGGACTAGGAATCCCATTGCCAGCTCTTTTTGCAAAATTATTGGATAAGCGGATGAAGCCACTAGTCCATTGGTGAAAGTTGCCCAACAAGATTGAAAGATAAACACCACATACTTCCTCATGAGCTATAAAACATTGACACAAATCAGAGGTAATAAATTTTGAATTGTTTAAAGGTAGCACTCAAGCAATTTACTTTGGAATGGCGGAGAAATACCATGTAGTAGGTAGGTATGGTGGACACAAATGGCATAGTGGTTGGCTCAAGTATTTGGATGCATGAGAAGTATTCCCTCTCGATACAAGGTTTAGGCTAGCAAGGTTTATTTGAAACAAACACAAGGATGAAGCGGTGCAGCAAAACTCACATAAAAGACATATTGTAAACATTATAAGACTCTACACCATCTTCCTTGTTGTTCAAACTCAATACTAGAAATTATCTAGACCTTAGAGAGACCAAATATGCAAACCAAATCTTAGCATGCTCTATGTATTTCTTCATTAATAGGTGCAAAGTATATGATGCAAGAGCTTAAACATGAGCACAACAATTGCCAAGTATCACATTACCCAAGACATTTTAGCAAATTACTACATGTATCATTTTCCAATTCCAACCATACAACAATTTAACGAAGAAGAAACTTCGCCATGAATATTATGAGTAAAGCCTAAGGACATACTTGTCCATATGCAACAGCGGAGCGTGTCTCTCTCCCACACAATGAATGCTAGGATCCATTTTATTCAAACAAAATAAAAACAAAAACAAACCGACGCTCCAAGCAAAGCACATAAGATGTGATGGAATAAAAATATAGTTTCGGGGGAGGAACCTGATAATGTTGTCGATGAAGAAGGGGATTCCTTGGGCATCCCCAAGCTTAGACGCTTGAGTCTTCTTGAAATATGCAGGGTTGAACCACCGGGGCATCCCCAAGCTTAGAGCTTTCACTCTCCTTGATCATGTTGTATCATCTCCCTCTCTTGATCCTTGAAAACTTCCTCCACACCAAACTCAAAACAACTCATTAGAGGGTCAGTGCACAATCAAAATATACATGTCCAGAGGTGACATAATCATTCTTAACACTTCTGGACATTGCACAAAGCTACTGAAAGTCAATGGAATCAAAAAATCCATCGAACATATCAAAACAGGCAATGCGAAATAAAAGGCAGAATCTGTCAAAACAGAACAGTTCGTAAAGACGAATTTTATTGAGGCACCAGACATGCTCAAATGAAAATGCTCAAATTGAACGAAAGTTGCATACATATCTGAGGATCACTCACATAAATTGGCATAATTTTCTGAGTCACCTACAGAGAATTTAGCCCAGATTCGTGACAGCAAAGAAATCTGTTTCTGCACAGTAATCCAAATCTAGTATGAACCTTACTATCAACGACTTTACTTGGCACAACAATGCACAAAACTAAGATAAGGAGAGGTTGCTACAGTAGTAAACAACTTCCAAGACACAAAATAAAAACAAAGTACTGTAGTAAAAACATGGGTTGTCTCCCATAAGCGCTTTTTTTAACGCCTTTCGACTAGGCGCGAGAAAGTGTGTATCAAGTATTATCAAGAGACGAAGTGTCAACATCATAATTTGTTCTAATAATAGAATCAAAAGGTAACTTCATTCTCTTTCTAGGGAAGTGTTTCATACCTTTCTTGAGAGTAAATTGATATTTAATATTACCTTCCTTCATATCAATGATAGCACCAACGAGTTCGAAGAAAAGGTCTTCCCAATATAATGGGACAAGATGCATTGCATTCAATATCCAAGACAACAAAATCAACGGGGACAAGGTTATTGTTAACGGTAATGCGAACATTATCAACTTTCCCCAAAGGTTTCTTTGTAGAATGATCGAGCAAGATTAACATCCAAATAACAATTTTTCAATGGTGGCAAGTCAAGCATATTATAAATTTTCTTAGGCATAACAGAAATACTTGCACCAAGATCACATAAAGCATTACAATCAAAATCATTGACCTTCATCTTAATGATGGTCTCCCAACCATCTTCGAGCTTCCTAGGAATAGAAGCTTCGCGTTCTAGTTTCTCTTCTCTAGCTTTTATTAGAGCATTTGTAATATGTTTCGTGAAAGCCAAATTTATAGCACTAGCATTAGGACTCTTAGCAAGTTTTTGTAAGAACTTTATAACTTCAGAGATGTGGCAATAATCAAAATCCAAACCATTATAATCTAAAGCAATGGGATCATCATCCCCAATGTTGGAAAAAATTTCAGCGAGTTTTATCACGAGCGGTTTCGAGCGGTTTTAGCAGTTTCGAGCGGTTTTCGCGCTTTGCATTTGAAGTGGAAACATTGCCAACACCAATTATTTTACCATTAATAGTAGGAGGTGCAGCAACATGTGTAGCATTAGCATTACTAGTGGTGGTAATAGTCCAAACTTTAGCTATATTATCTTCTTTTTCATTTTCTTCTTTCTCCCACCTAGCACGCAATTCGGCCATCAATCTTATATTCTCATTAATTCTAACTTGGATGGCATTTGCTGTAGTAAAATTTTTATTAGTATGATTTTCATGAGGCATAACTTTCGATTTCAAAAGATCAACATCAGCAGCAAGACTATCGACTTTAGAAGCAAGTATATCAATTTTCCCAAGCTTTCCTTCAACAAATTTGTTAAAAGCAGTTTGTGTACTAATAAATTCTTTAAGCATGGCTTCAAGTCCAGGGGGTGTGTTCCTATTATTGTTGTAAGAATTCCCATAAGAATTACCATAGCCGTTGCCATTATTATAAGGATATGGCCTATAGTTGTTACTAGAATTGTTCCGGTAAGCATTGTTGTTGAAATTATTTTTTTTAATGTAGTTTACATCAACATGTTCTTCTTGAGCAACCAATGAAGCTAACGGATCATTATTAGGATCAATATTAGTCCTATCATTCACAAGCATAGACATAATAGCATCAATCTTATCACTGAAGGAAGAGGTTTCTTCGACAGAATTTACCTTCTTACCTTGTGGAGCTCTTTCCGTGTGCCATTCGGAGTAATTAATCATCATATTATCAAGAAGCTTTGTTGCTTCACCAAGAGTGATGGACATAAAGGTACCTCCAGCAGCTGAATCCAATAGGTTCCGCGAAGAAAAATTCAGATCCTGCATAAAAGGTTTGGATGATCATCCAAGTAGTCGATCCATGGGTTGGGCAATTTTTAACCAAAGATTTCATTCTTTCCCATGCTTGTGCAACATGCTCGGTATCCAATTGTTTAAAGTTCATTATGCTACTCCTCAAAGATATAATTTTAGCGAGGAGGATAATATCTACCAATAAAATCATCCTTGCATTTAGTCCATGAATCAATACTATTCTTAGGCGAGAGATAGCAACCAATCTTTAGCTCTTCCTCTTAATGAGAAAGGGAACAATTTTAATTTTATTATGTCACCATCTACATCTTTATACTTTTGCATTTCACAAAGTTCAACAAAATTATTGAGATGGGCAGCAGCATCATCAGAACTAACACCGAGAAAATTGCTCTCGCATAACAAGATTCGATGAAGGCGGGTTTAATTTCAAAGAATTCTGCTTTGTAGTAGCAGGTGGAGCAATAGGTGTGCATAAGAAATCATTATTATTTGTGGTTGTGAAGTCACACAACTTAGTATTTTCAGGAGTACCCATTTTAGCAGTAGTAACTAAAGTAAACTAGATAAAGTAAATGCAAGTAACTAATTTTTTTGTGTTTTTGTTATAGAGATGCAAACGAGACGGTAAATAAAGTAAAACTAGCAACTAATTTTTTTGTATTTTGATTTAGTGCAGCAAACAAAATAGTAAATAAAATAAAGCAAGACAAAAACAAAGTAAAGAGATTGGGATGTGGAGACTCCCCTTGCAGCGTGTCTTGATCTCCCCGGCAACGGCGCCAGAAATTTAGCTTGACACGCGTACAGCACGCGACCGTTGGGAACCCCAAGTGGAAGGTGTGATGCGTACAGCAGTAAGTTTCCCTCAGTTAGAAACCAAGGTTTATCGAACCAGTAGGAGTCAAGAAGCACGTTGAAGGTTGATGGCGGCGAGATGTAGTGCGACGCAACACCAGGGATTCCGGCGCCAATGTGGAACCTGCACAACACAAACCAAGTACTTTGCCCCAACGAAACAGTGAGGTTGTCAATCTCACCGGCTTGCTGTAACAAAGGATTAGATGTATAGTGTGGATGATGATTGTTTGCAGAAAACAGTAGAACAATTGCAGTAGATTGTATTTCAGATGTAAAGAATTGGACCGGGGTCCACAGTTCACTAGGTGTCTCTCCCATAAGATAAATAGCATGTTGGGTGAACAAATTACAGTTGAGCAATTGACAGATAGAGAGGGCATGACCATGCACATACATGATATGATGAGTATTGTGAGATTTAATTGGGCATTACGACAAAGTACATAGACCGCTATCCAGCATGCATCTATGCCTAAAAAGTCCACCTTCAGGTTATCATCCGAACCCCTTCCAGTATTAAGTTGCTAACAACAGACAATTGCATTAAGTATTGCGCGTAATGTAATCAATAACTACATTCTTGGACATAGCATCAATGTTTTATGCCTAGTGGCAACATCACATCCATAACCTTAGAGGTTTCTGTCACTCCCCCAGATTCACGGAGACATGAACCCACTATCGAGCATAAATACTCCCTCTTGGAGTTAAGAGTAAAAACTTGGCCAGAGCCTCTACTAATAACGGAGAGCATGCAAGATCATAAACAACACATAGATATAAATTGATAATCAACATAACATAGTATTCTCTATTCATCGGATCCCAACAAACACAACATATAACATTACAGATAGATGATCTTGATCATGTTAGGCAGCTCACAAGATCCGACAATGAAGCATAATGAGGAGAAGACAACCATCTAGCTACTGCTATGGACCCATAGTCCAGGGGTGAACTACTCACACATCACTCCGGAGGCCACCATGGTGGTGTAGAGTCCTCCGGGAGATGAATCCCCTCTCCGGCAGGGTGCCGGAGGCGATATCCTGAATCCCCCGAGATGGGATTGGCGGCGGTGGCGTCTCTGGAAGGTTTTCCGTATCGTGGCTCTCGGTGCGGGGGTTTCGCGACGAAGGCTATTTGTAGGCGGAAGGGCAGGTCGGGGGGCCACACGAGGGGCCCGAGGAGACGAGGGTGGCGCGGCCGGGGCTTGGGCCGCGCCGCCCTGCCTTCCGGCCACCTCGTGGCCCCACTTCGTTGACTCTTCGGTCTTCCGGAAGCTTCGTGTGAAAATAGGCCCACGGGCGTTGATTTCGTCCAATTCCGAGAATATTTCCTTACTAGAATTTCTGAAACCAAAAACGGTAGAAAACGACAAGCGGCTCTTCGGCATCTTGTTAATAGGTTAGTGCCGGAAAACGCATAATAATGACATAAAGTATGCATAAAACATGTAGATATCATCAATAATGTGGCATGGAACATAAGAAATTATCGATACGTCGGAGACGTATCAGCTGCTCAAAGAAACTATGCTACAACTGAAAAAGAATTGTTAGCTGTAGTCTTTGCTTGTGACAAGTTTAGATCTTATATTGTTGATTCAAAAGTTATAATTCATACTGATCATGCTGCAATTAGATACCTAATGCAAAAGAAAGATGCTAAGCCAAGGCTTATTAGATGGGTGCTTCGTTGCAAGAATTTGATTTGCATATTGTAGATAGGAAAGGTGCTTGATAATCCTGTTGTTCGATAATTTGTCTATTTTGGAAAATATTGCTTATGATCCTGTTCCTGTTAATGATAGTTTTCCAAATGAACAATTGGCTGTAATAAAGGTGAGCTCGCGAGATAGCCCTTGGTATGCTGATTATGCTAACTTTATTGTTTCCAAGTACTTGCCTCCAACCTTTTCAACTCAGCAAAGGAGGAAATTCTTTTATGACTTGAGGCATTATTTATGGGATGACCCACACTTATATAAAGAAGGAGTGGATGGTATTCTGCGAAGATGTGTTCCCGAATATGAACAACAAGAGATATTGAGTAAGTGTTATGGTAGTGCTTATGGAGGACATCACGCCGGAGATAGAACCGCGCAAAAGGTTCTACAATCAGGTTTTTATTAGCCAACTCTCTTCAAAGATGCAAGGAAGTTTATTTTATCTTGTGATGAATGCCAAAGGGTTGGAAATATCTCCAGACGCAATGAAATGCCTATGAATTATACTCTTGTTATTGAACCATTCGATTGTTGGGGATTTGACTTCATGGGACCTTTTCCCTCTTCGGAAGGTAACACTCATATACTTGTCGCTGTTGATTATGTTACTAAATGGGTGGAAGCCATACCCACAAAAAGTGCTGATGGTGAGACCTCTTTAAGAATGCTTTTAGATATTATTTTTCCCAGATTTGGAGTTCCTAGATATATTATGACTGATGAAGGTTCTCATTTTATTCATGGTGGTTTTAGAAAAACTCTTGCTAAATATGGTATTAATCATAGAATTGCTTACGCTTATCATCCTCAAACTAGTGGGAAAGTAGAACTATCAAATAGAGAGATTAAATCTATCTTGCAAAAGACTGTTAATAAATCTAGAAAGAATTGGGCTAGTAAATTGAAGGAAGCACTATGGGCTTATAGAACTGCTTATAAAAATCTCATGGGTATGTCACCTTATAAAATGGTTTATGGAAAAGCTTGTCATTTACCTTTAGAACTAGAGCACAAAGCTTATTGGGCTGTAAGAGAACTAAATAAAGATCCTAAACTAGCCGGTAAGAAGAGATTGCTACAACTGAGTTCTCTAGATGAATGGAGAAGTGAAGCTTATGAAAATGCTAAACTCTTTAAAGAGAAAGTTAAAAAATGGCACGATAGAAGAATTATCAAAAGAGAATTTAATATTGGGGATAAAGTCCTATTGTATCGGTCTCGTCTCAGATTCTTTGCAGGGAAATTACTCTCAAAATGGTAAGAACCATATGTCGTTGAGGAGGTATATCGTTCAGGAGCGATTAAAATTAGTTCTCTCCAAGGCGATGCCACACAAGTGGTGAATGGACAAAGACTCAAGCATTATATCTCAGGTAATTCTTATAATGAAGATGTTGATGTTATTCGAGTGGAAACTCCGGAAGCTTTCATCAAAGGACAAATTGACAGTCCGGCAGAGTTCGACTTTGAATAGGTAACGATCGTGGTAATAAAAAGTTCGCGTTTTACTTTCCGAACAATGTTTTTGCTGTTTTTGGAAAATATGAAAAATTACGAGATCGAAACGGAGTGGAGGAGACGCACGAGGGCGTGCCCTCATAGGCCGGCGCGGGCCCCAGCCTGGCCACGCCGCCCTATGAGGTGGGTCCCTTGTTGCCCCTCTCCGACTCTGGTTCGACCTGGTACTTTCCTTTTGTCGTAAAAATTCATGCTATATAATCTCCCGGACCCCTGGAGGTCCGTATATCGTTTTCTCGACGTGTTTTATTTCGAGCTGTTTTCTGCCAGGATCTGTCTTTGATCTAAAAGCACCATGGCCTCCAACAACAAGGGCAAGGGGCTCTCGGAGGAAGAAGTGAAGAAGATATCGTCAAAACAAGAACAACAAGCTGTTGGAAGCAAGCAAATCTTGGTGGGATCTGTTGACACTCGATGTTCTTTCTCTCATAACTTGCAGGGACCCTTACCACCTGCTCCTAGCCTCGACTCTTTCCCTGTGTTGGAAGAAGCTCTACGGGTTACCGATGAGTTTTGTGATCAATACCGTGCTCTGAGAAGGGAAGTGGAGATACTTCAGGAGGAGAATTACCGACTTCGAAGAATGCTAGAGTGGTTCCTTACTCCCATCAAGGTTGTCCCATCATCATCACCACCGCCGAAGGAGTAATTCATCATCGGTATTGGCATCCCCTTGGTTTGTTCCAAGCTTGGGGGAGTGCCGCGGTATCACATCATCACTATCTTTTACATTTTACTATCAAGTAGTGTCATATCATGAGTAGGGAAGTTATCATATAAGATGGGATGCAGTGTGGAAGTATCTCTCCTTAGTTGGGTTTCTATGTATCTCTTGGTGTGAGTTATCGTTATGGAATATTAATGAGAAGTCTTATCATTTACATATTGCACATCTTATTTTAGTTTGCAATTTCTATTATATGATTGATCTTGTGGTTAGTATTGGTATCACTTTGGGAGCATTGAATAAATCTATTTGGTTTTGGCAAACTTAGCATTGGTCAATAGCAACAACACTTTGAGGTTTAAGTAGAAAAGAGAAATACATGTAGTTGTTTCATTGTCTTTCTTTCTTGTTAGCTCTTAGCTTATTATTCTGAAGTTAAAATTGTTTGTGCTTACAAGGAAGATGCATGATTGTTTCTATCACATGTATATTTGTTTGTTTCCCTCAACTCTTATGCTTGCTAATTAACCTTGCTAGCCAAAAACCTGTACTGAGAGGGAATGCTTCTCGTGCATCCAAACCTTAACCCAAGCCTATGCCATTTGTGTCCACCATAACTACCTACTACATGGTATTTCCTGCCATTCCAAGTAAATACTTCGTGTGCTACCTTTAAACAATTCAAAATTTACTATCTCCTTTTTGTGTCAATGTTTTATAGCTCATGAGGAAGTATGTGGTGTTTTATCTTTCAATCTTGTTGGGCAACTTTCACCAATGGACTAGTGGCTTCATCCGCTTATCCAATAATTTTGCAAAAAGAGCTGGCAATGGGGTTCCCAGCCCCGATTAATTAACTTTCATAATTTTACAAATAGACACTCCTCCATGGTATGTGATTGTTGGACGGCACCTGAGGATTCGGTTAGCCATGGATTGAGAAAGCAAAGGAGGGGAGGAGTGTCATCTAAATAAAACTAAAATAAAAAGACACTCCTTCATGGTATGAGAATGATTGGAAGGTACCCGAGGATTCGGTTAGCCGTGGTTTGTGAAAGCAAAGGTTGGAAGGAGTGTCAACCAAGAATAAAACTTTATGGGAGCCGCTCTTCGAGAGTTTGTCTGGCAAGGGGGTTAGAGAACCCGCTACCATTCATTGACAACAACAAACACCTCTCAAAATGTTACTTTTATGCTCTTTATATGATTTCAAAACTGAAAAAGCTCTAGCACATGATTTAATCCCTGCTTCCCTCTGCGAAGGGCCTATCTTTTACTTTATGTTGAGTCAGTAAACCTATTTCCCTCCATCTCAAGCAAGCATTTGAGTTGTTGTGATCAAACCATTTATATTGTGATCTACTTCATCATGCCTTGTTTAGTACAAGTTTTATCTGAATGAATATAGCTTTGAAACTTATCAATGATTATGAGGAGACTATTATGATTGAGTATGCAAGTTGTGCCATATAAGCTTTAATATAATCTGTTAATTGTTCTCTGACCAAGAATGAAGTTTGCCATCACCAATTATGATTTCTTATGCACCTTTATTTGTGATTACCTTCTACTTGTTTCAAGTTGAATTATATGAGGAAGTTGTTCACTAGAATGTCTTGTGTGAATTAATATGATGCTTCTTGTCCGTATTTTATTTATCGACTCTTCACTCCATAAACATGTGGTCCTGTTTACCGAGTTCAGTTTTGCTTGGGGACAAGCGAAGTCTAAGCTTGGGGGGAGTTGATACGTCCATTTTGCATCACTATTTTATATCATAATTTATTGTTATTCATTGATATATTTCATATTTAGAGGTGATACTTATGTTATTTCATCTATTTTGCATGTTTCATGATTATTGGAGGATCGCGCACCGGAGTTAGGATTCTGCTGGAAAAAGCGCCGTCAGAATGCAATATTTCGGAAGATCAACAATTGACGGAAATTATATGAAAAATCCTATTTTTCCAGAAGACGAAGAGAGCCAGAAGGAGGAGCCGAGGAGGGCCACCATGGGCCCCCCTCATAGGCCGGCGCGGGCCCTGCCCTGGCCGCGCCGCCTTGTGGGGAGGGGGCCCACAGCCCCCTCTGGCCTCCTCTCCTTCACGTACTTCTTCGTCCCGAAAACCTAAGCTCCAGAGGATAGTCGCGAAGAGTCACAGCCGCCTCTGCGGGGCGGAAAACACCAGAGAGAAAAGAGCTCTCCGGCAGGCTGAAATCTGCCGGGGAAATTCCCTCCCGGAGGGGGAAATCGACGCCATCGTCACCGACATTGAGCTGGACATCATCTCCATCATCATCACCATCATCTCCATCATCATCACCGCCGTCTCCACCGCTGTACATCGTCACCGATGTAACAATTTGGGTTGGATCTTGATTGTTTGATAGGGGAAACTCTCCCGGTATTGATTTTTACTTGTTATTGATGCTATTGAGTGAAACCATTGAACCAAGGTTTATGTTCAGATTGTTATTCATCATCATATCACCTCTGATCATGTTCCATATGATGTCTCGTGAGTAGTTCGTTTAGTTCTTGAGGACATGGGTGAAGTCTAAATGTTAGTAGTGAATTATGGTTGAGTAGATTTTCACTATAGCTGCGTGGGGGATTTGGAAAGAAAGGAATGACTTCATTTTTAAAGGAATCACACCCTCGATAGCTTCCTGGAAGGCAAGGGTAGTAGCAGATTTTAATCTCTTAAGGTTCAGGGTTAGCCAAAACCTGGAAGCCACAATCTCTTTATTTATAGATAGACTTTGATAGACTTTGATTCTTTTGGTGATCTGATGTAATTGGGTGTATGCACCCGAGATGATGTAAACTTGTGGTTTTAATATAATATCATAGTAGGAGCCTCTCCTACTAGTTTTGGTTCAAAAAAAAAAATTATGGTTGAGTAATATTCAATGTTATGATATTTAAGTTGTGGTGTTATTCTTCTAGTGGTGTCATGTGAACGTCGACTACATGATACTTCACCTTTATGGGCCTAGGGGAATACATCTTGTACTCGTTTGCCAATTGCGGGGTTGCCGGAGTGACGAAACCCGAACCCCCGTTGGTATATCTATGCGGGAGGGATAGCAGGATCTCGGAGTTTAAGGTCTGTGGTTAGATTTATCTTAATTACTTTCTTGTAGTTGCGGATGCTTGCAAGGGGTATAATCACAAGTATGTATTAGTCCTAGGAAGGGCGGTGCATTAGCATAGGTTCACCCACACAACACTTATCAAAACAATGAAGATTAATCAGCTATATGAAGCGAAAGCACTAGACTAAATTCCCGTGTGTCCTCAAGAACGTTTGGTCATTATAAGTAAACAAATCGGCTTGTCCTTTGTGCTAAAAAGGATTGGGCCACTCGCTACAATTGTTACTCTCGCACTTTACTTACTCGTACTTTATTCATCTGTTACACCAAAACCCCCTGAATACTTTTCGGTGAGCATTTACAGTGAATCCTTCATCGAAACTGCTTGTCAACACCTTCTGCTCCTCGTTGGGATCGACATTCTTACTTATCGAAAATACTACGATACACCCCCTATACTTGTGGGTCATCAACGCGCAAATGGTTTCCACATAGAAACTGATGATGATGGCAATGGTAAGGAGTACCTAATCATCACCAAGCGCGAAGAAAATGGTAAACACATGGTCGAAAGGCTTCTTTCAGTTTCTACGTTGTTGTACTACACCAAAATCGTAGCACCCCCCGTGTACACCACCCTTAAATCTGTCTTCCGAAGCTCTGAACTATTTTGCCTATGGCATGATAGACTAGGCCACCATGGTCTTAGGATGATGAGAAATATAATAAACAACTCGAATGGTCATAATGTCAATGTAAAAAAAATCCCGAATCCTGATGATTTCATATGCTCTGCATCCGCCACGGGGAAATTAATCATTAGACCATCCCGTAAAGGTGAAGGATGAAATCCCCGCGTTATTACAACGTATTTAAGGGGATATATGCGGTCCCATTCATCCCCTCTCGGGGCCGTTTGGGTACTTCATGGTGCTCATCGATGCTTCCTCGAAATAGTCCAATGTTTTCTTGCTGTCAACAAGGAACCATGCTTTTGCAATGTTGATCTCACAGATCATACAAATGCGGAATAAATTCGCTGATCATCGTATTGAGTCTATTCGAATGGACAACGCTAGATAATTTAGTTCAAACGCGTTCGATGATTACTGCATGGCAACGGGAATCAAATTTGAGCACTCTGTACCGCATGTCCACACACAAAATGGACTTGCGGAGGCATTGATCAAGAGGATTAAATTCATTGCCTGACCGCTCCTTCAGGGTTGTAATTTACCAACTACGTTTTGGGATCACGCGATGTTACACGCTGCCAATCTCATCAACTTTCGACCATCGGCCTACAACATCCATTCTCCTATGTAACTTGCGCAAGGGTCGGCACAAGAAACTCGAAGGACTCTGTTTAAAGGCCCCTACTGGGGTGGTCTCTATCCTTTGGGGCCCATGTTTCATGAGACCGCCAAGCACGCCTTCATCACAATAAAGTCGTCATCCTCTACATGGCATCGCCGCTTAGGACATCCATCTTCATTTGTGGTTCAACAAGTTCTTAGGAGAAATAAAATAGCTTACACCCCAGAAAGTACCCCATATGTTTGTAATTCTTGTCTGTTAGCAAAGAGTCACCAGTTACCATACCCCACTTCTTCTAGTGTTTCCACTGCTCCTTTGGAGCAAGTCTTTTCTGATGTATGGGGGCCTGCTCCTCTTTTTGTGGGAAAACATGCATTTTATGTAATCTTCATCGACGATTTTAGTAAATTTACATGGATCTATTTGCTTAAGAAGTGTTCTGATGTTTATCAAGCTTTTCTTAATTATCAACAATGTTGAACGTAAGTTTGATAGGAAAATTATTACTATGCAAACTGATTGAAGAGGTGAATATGAGAAATTAAATGGTTTCTTTCAAAAAGTTGGCATTACACACCATGTCTCTTGTCCTCATGCTCACCAACAAAATGGTTCAGCTGAAAGAAAACATCGTCATATAGTTGAAGTTGGTCTTGCTTTGCTTGCAAATGCTTCCATGCCTCTTAAATTCTGGGATGAAGCCTTTATAACTGCAACTTTTCTCATCAATTTACTTCCCAGTAAAGTACTTGATTTTGAAACCTCTACTGAACTGCTTCTTCACTTCACCCCAAATTATGATGCTCTGAGGACTTTTGGTTGTGCCTGTTGGCCCAATCTTCGTCCCTATAACAAGCGGAAACTTGCTTTTTGTTCCACACGATGTGCTTTTCTTGGTTATAGTCCTCTTCATAAAGGTGTCAAATGCCTAGACATATCTACAGGTCATGTGTATATCTCTCGTGATGTTGTCTTCGATGAAAATGTCTTCCTTTTTGCATCTCTTCATCCCAATGCCGGTGCTCTTCTTAAAAAGGAGATTCTTCTTCTTCCATCTTCCACACCTACCTCCCATGAGAGTGCACAAAATTGCAATAACCATGTTGTACCTATTGTTTCTATTTCTAATGCGCTGCAGGATGATGCAAGTTCGGAAGAAAATCTTAGTCAAAACGGTGACGAAAACAATGTTGAACATGTTGTTGAAGAACAGTCACAAAAAGACGAAACCAGCACCAAACACGGAGAAGATTTCCCTGGACATTCCTCTTAATTTGCTGATCCCGAGGCGGCCGCACTCCGATGCTGATTCTCCTCGTCAGGTTCATCAGGCGTCAGGAGCATCTATCGGTGGGCAGACCTCGTCTGATGTGTCCGCGCGTGGCGACCACGCGCCCACAGGATCACTCGCACATGCATCCAATCCGTCCTTTCCGCGTGTCAGCATCGGCGTCCCGAGCGAGGTATCCCCAGGGTTGTCGCTGCATGCGGAAGATTCGCCTGGCGCGGTTGCTCCGTCAGGTGCTCCTCTGACTCCTTCGGGATCTTCTGTGGCAAGCCCAGGCGAGAGCTCAGCCGGGGAAGAAAATTCAGAAACTTAAAATTCTGATGAAAATTCAAATGCAAAAAATTCTGGTGATCATTCAAATGCAAATTCTGATGAAAATTCAAATGCAAATTCTGGTGCTGTTTCACCTCCACCACCTTCACCACCTGGGGTTCGCACTCGACTGCAAAGAGGTATACGCAATCCAAAGCAATATATTGATGGTACTGTTAGATACGGTATGTTGCCCTCTACAGGTGAACCACATACATTCTCGGAAGCTCTGAATGATCCTAACTGGCGCAAAGCCATGGAGGAAGAATAAAATGCACTTCTTGATAACAAGACTTGGCACCTTGTTCCTCCAAGTAGAAGCAAGAACTTGATTGATTGTAAATGGGTTTACAGAATTAAGAAGAAGGCAGATGACTCCATTGATAGATATAAAGCAAGCCTGGTTGCAAAAGGTTTTAAACAGAGGTATGACATTGATTATGAGGATACATTCGGTCCTGTTGTAAAAAATGCAACTATTAGAATTGTTTTGTCCCTTTCTGTCTCTCTTGGATGGAGTTTGCGATAGCTAGATGTTAAGAACACGTTTCTTCATGGTGTTCTGGAAGAAGAGGTTTACATGAGACAACCTCCATATTTTGAAAACCCTCATGCGCCGCATCATATTTGCAAACTTGACAAGGCGTTATATGGTCTGAAACAAGCACCTCGAGCCTGGTATTCTAGACTGAGCTTTAAGCTATGTGAACTTGGATTTATACCATCAAAGGCTGACACCTCTTTGTTCCTTCTCAAAAAGTCAGGTATCACTATGTTTGTTTATATTTATGTTGATGACATCATAGTCACTGGCTCTTCTGATCGTACTATTACTGCTCTTCTTCGAGATTTAAATGTGAACTTTGCTATTAAGGATTTAGGGGATTTACACTTTTTCCTTGTTATTGAAGTAAAAAAGGACACACAACGGTCTATTGTTGACACAGGAAAAATATGCCACAATGTTACTTGATAGAGTTGGTATGCACATTTGTAAACCTGCCCCTACACCTCTGTCCTCTTCTGAACAGTTATCTCTCGCAGCTGGTACTCATCTTGGCTCTGAAGATTATACTCAATACATAAGTGTAGTTGGGGCTCTACAGTACTTAACCTTGACTCGGCCTGATTTACCTTTCTCAGTAAATAAGGTTTGTCAGTATCTTCATGCTCCAACCACAGAACATTGGACAGATGTTAAGCGTATTCTTAGATATGTGAAAGATACATTGAAATTTGGAATCACCTTTACAAAATCATCCTCTACGCTCTTAAGTGCCTTTTCAGATGCAGACTGGACTGGTTGCCACGGGTGGTTTTGCTATATTTGTTCGACCAAATCTGGTCTCTTGGAGTGCTAGTAAACAAGCTACAGTGTCTCGATCTAGTACTGAAGCTGAGTATAATGCCTTAGCCAATGCTACAGCTGAGTTAATTTGGGTTGAAGCTCTCCTTGCTGAACTTGGAGTACGATTGTTAAACAAACGAAGTCTTTGGTGTGACAATTTAGGGGCCACTTATTTGTCTGCAAATTCAGTGTTCCATGCTCGCACTAATCATATTGAAATTGATTTTCACTTTGTTCGAGAGAGAGTAGCTAACAATAGATTGGCTATTCGTTTCGTTTCAAGAAATGATCAAGTGGCAGATGGTTTCACAAAGGCACATCCAGTCAAGAAGCTAGATGAATTCAAACGTAATCTCAACCTTACAACAGGTTTAGATTAAGGTAGGGTGTTAGAATATGTAATAGGAGGTTTATATTTCTTGTGTTTGTGCTCCATACGATCTGTGTATGTGGCCCGTAGCCCTGTAAAACTCCTGGCAATGTTGTGCCCCTTATAACGTGAAACCATGGCCGAGACAAAGGCACACCTTACAGCCTATCGCTAACAGGCCGTTCAATGCTAAGAAGAGGCCCTTTTAAATTAAATACTACAACCGCCCATAAATGCAAAATCACATCGTTTTTCATGTCAAACTTTGACAAATGATTTTGTCAGTAAAATATGAGTTACATATAATTTAAAACTATATATACCATTTAAAAGTTTATTAAAATGTGCATTCGATGATATAGTTTTGAATGACACCCAACTCATACTTGGTTAACTCAATTATTAGTCAAAGTTTGGCTCAAAGATAAAATGGTCTTGTATTTAAGAACCAATTAATGGAGAAAAAAGCTTACAGTACTATATACTCTAGTAGGAGGCCAGTAAGTAGCTTACAGATCTACCAGCAAGGGAGCAGGTTGGATCTCCGTTTACCGCTCGGCCGGCCTTGGTGGCGAGGGGGTGTGTAGGCGGTGCTTCTCAGCTCTGGATCTAGCACGGAGTCTGGCTCGCCGGCGCGGGTCGGTGACGAATAGTTCGGAAGGGCACTGGCTCCTGGCCTGCCGCGGTGGCGAGAAGGAGGCGTCTGCTCAGCTGGATCAGCTCTTCTTCAACCAGCATCGGCTTCTTCACAGGTTCTTCTTCATCGAGTTCAACCACGTGGAGGACTGTCTTGCCTCCACGATCTTCTGCCGGCATGGCAGCTTTACTTCAACCCCCAGATCGGAGGCCTCTCTTCCTTGCTGCTGGGGCTCGGCGTCCAGATTCCACCAAGTGGTTCGTCCCCGGTGGTCTCCTGGCGTCCAGCGGCGACGGAGTTACGCCGGAGTTGGGTGTTCGAGCGTCTGCGCCCTGTTCCTCGGCGGCGACGCCTTGAGAACGCCGGCGTCTGGTGGCTGTATCTTAGGTTTCTCAGGGCGAGAGTTGCCAAAGGACCTTACTGTAATATGTACACGTCTGATCTGAATGAAATTCTGGGACCTTCTAGGCCCTGCTTACTGTTCAAAAAGAAAAGTAGCTTACAGTTGAATTAACTAGCGCGCTTGCCAAGGTGTTGACTTAAGTTAATGAAGTTATATCATACTCCTACAGTATTATCTTAACCTAAACCAGTTGCCACTCTTCTATCTAACCAGTTTATTATTTGCCTTGACTCTGTAAAATAGAAAGAACTATTTAAAGGGACTAGCGTTTTAGTTTGTCATCATCCGGATGCTGATCGTGTAGGCAACTGGACAATGATACTACGTACATGTGTCTTTACTTGTTTTTGTACAAACACGTACCCACATAGACACCACACTAATTAACGTGTGCACAGCGTGTACTCGTTTTTCCTTAAAACATTTTTTTATCTCGTTAAGTAAAGTTTGTCCAGTGTGTATCTAGTTGTGCGGATTCGCGTGCAAGCTCGTATGCATGTTTGGGGTTTTTCTACCAGCTACCAACAATATGGTGCAAAATAAAACCACCTTAATTTTCACTTAATTAAACTAGATCACGTTAGATGAACAATCACCAGTTCTTATGAGTTTCTAAGATTCTTGGCTACCTTTTCCTACTTCAATGATTTTTTGTCGATTTGATGGAAAGGAGGTCATATTTCAACTGATAATTTTTCAAAAAATCATTCTCAGGTGCACTGATACTTATTGCATGGGAGATCCGCTTGGACTTTTGCAAGATTCAACCTCCCTATGAAGGGTCATTCCAAAAAAATTGACAACATTGGGAAAATTACCAAAAATATTTAAAATATCAAAAGATATAAATTTGGAAATTGTGCCCTTTTATGTGTACTAGTTGCAAGGAAAAATGATAAACGCGGATTTTGACATTTGTTTGCAAATAAAAAACCTATGCAAAAGGGACTATCAGCTATAAACATTCATCGCTTTCAAGATAAATGACCATGTTCATGTCCATATACATGCATTCAATAATTTTTGGTAATGCTCCCATATTTGGTACACACATGCATCTTTGCATGACAAACAAAATGTTGCCAAGGGGAGTTTCAACTTTTGTTATATCTTTCATGCACTTCAAAAAAAATTATATTTGTTAAAGGCCTAATAATACACTTAATTCCTTAAACGTAGCATCCCGTTTTTATCTTAAACACTCCTAATTTACCCACATGGATCATTTTACGATGTGTTACTAATGCTTTTTTTTCCTTTTCTAATTTCAAGACATGAATTGCATTTCTAATTAACTGATTTGCTGAGTGTATGGTAGAAAACACTAGGCAAAGACCCCAATTTGCCAAGTATTATTTATTTGCCGAGGGTCATTAATTTTCCGATTATTGTTGCCAGTACATTCGGGAAAAGGGCATGTTTGCCAAGTGCCCAACGAAATACTGGCAGGCACACTTTGCGTACAACATTTTCAACATAGTGTTTATTGTATCTAAACTTCGCACCAACACATGCACTAGTGAAAATGGTACCCGCCGGCACAACAAACCTCACACCAAGATGTCTCATGGATGGTGGATGTGTGCACCTGCTAAATCTTTGTGCTGGCTGCACCGGTGGCATTTAGGCCAATGGATGAAGAGCAATGATCAAGCCCGAAACACAAGGTGGATTACAAAATATTTGCAAGATGACCTTCCAGCTAACTTAATCTAACTCCCATAATAAAATCGATCCCATAGATGAAACATAATAAGGCGCCGGGGCCAGATGGTTTTCCGGTAGAGTTTTATCAAACCTTTTCGAAAGTAATAAAATCGGATCTAATGGCGCTTTTTATTTCCTTCCAAAGAGGAGAATTCACTACAAGGATTCCGTTCTATTGCAATTTTTTTTTTGCAACAGCCATCTTTTGTTGCGATAAAATGAGATATTACCACAAAATTCCACTTTGTGTTAATAGGCTCCATATATTACCACAATTTTATTTTGTCGCGCCAAGTATTCCTTTTGTTGCAATAGAAGCCACATATTGCCACAAGCTACGTCAACGTTGTAATATGATAGCGATATTGCGACAATTGCGTCACGTTGCATGAATTAGCCATTTTGTTGCAATAGAGACTGTCTATTGCAACAAAGTATTTCTTTGTGGTAATATTCATACATATAGTGATGTGAGAGCTGCCCCTGCAAGGATCTGTAATGAGCATATGCAGATTTTGCCCCAACATGCTTCTAATTCCATGTGCACCTACAAAGGTAAGGAGGCAGGTTCGATTGAACTTCATGGCAGTGTTTCCACACTAGTGTACATGTATAGTAATAGTAGAATTGCAACATACCCGTGCCAGTCATACTTCTCTACCACTCTGGATGTAAACTGCAGTCAATCAATATACCGTAATTTATGTAATGATATTGACCTTCATATACTTGTGTTATGACATACAAGATATGTGTGATGGTGTCGTAAGCAGAAACAACAGAGCAGGTGGCGGTAGCACGCGATGTCACATCAAGAATCCAGAAGCGGGTGCGCATCAGCCGCAAAAAACAACGGTTGTAGTACTGGAAGGTATTAAATCATCCCCTTTCAGCAAGTTATATCAAGTCCAAAACTGCTTCTTCTGATGCAATGTTTGAAAATTACTCTTAACTGGAACTTGTAGTTAATTCCTTCTCATGAGAAGCATATAGATTTTTTGTAATACTTGTACAACTAAAGTTAGTAAAAGCTATAACTATCATCACACTTGTGATACGATTTAGATTCATAATTTTGGATAAGCTCGTGGCAACCCAATGAGAATTTCAAGCGACATGTTAATTACTTGTATGTGTGGCTTAAAATGGTTTATACTCTGTAATACTGTCATTGATCATTCTAGCAATTATTAACTGAAGTGAGATAATACTCACACTATGCTATAACAGAGACACGTGAATGCTAGCTTTTTTTTTTCTTATTGTGTAATTGCAACATGATATTATCTTTTTAGATGAACATGATTTCTTTCTTGGGGTATTTATATGGCATCATGCAAAATGCATATTCCATGTTTTTGATAGGTTGTTTCCTTATCTTGGTCTGATTGATGTATGCATATATGTTTCTGCCCAGACATATTTTGTGCTAGCTCATTTTGTATTGCTTTTGTATGACTTGCACTTGAGGATAAACATGTTCTCGTCGCTATGCTAATAATGTTCAGTTTAAGTATTCAAGAAGAAATATCCAATCTTTCTATGCTCAGTGTTGCAACTTGTTATCTTTGCATGCTGCCATTGTCATTAGTGTTTGTTTTTGTGAGAATAAATTATCCTAGCCTTTCCTTTTGACAGTCATGGTAATTTGGCGCACTAAATGCATCTCATTGCTGCTCCAGGTATAAACTTGGTTTGATGCGGCATCATAATCCTTCATGTCCCGAGTGATTCTACAAGTGGGAGGCTGCCTATGAAGATTATGTGAAAGAGATAGCAAGTAAGGAGAAGAATGATGACCAGAAGATAACAAATGAACAAGTTTATGAGCTGACGTGTGGAATTCAGCAAATAAATGTTGAGATATTGTGTGTTGCTAACAGAAATAGTAGGCATTTCTGATGTGTGCATTGTTGCCAGTGGCTACGCTGAAACTGATGTAATTTTGTTGTTTGGCACATGTTAACTTGTAGTGATCCATCAAGTATTGTTGAAATAATGGGATTTTGCGTATCTTCTCACTACAAACTTTTTGCCCATGATTGAAATGTTTGCTGACATAAGTTAATGCCACAACGTAGTGTTTTGTGGCAAAATGACTAATGCAATAAAAACAAGGATTGTTGAAATAGTTTCTTGCCACAATTGGATATTGCCATGGAAGAGTATGCACCATGAAAAGAAGTGATGTTGCCATAGGTTATTTCCACAAATATCTATCGCCACGAGCTAGCAGTTGCCACGATTTATTAGATGTTGCATTAAGATATCTCCACAAACCAAATTGTTGCATCAAGTACGTGTTGCCACGGGGGAAAGCATGGCGACTACTCACATGGTTGTTGTAATAGCACATTGTATTTCCACAATTGTAATTTTGTGGCAATAACCTATTACCATGTGTTCAATCGCAACGACTACCAACGAATTCCATTTTGTGGCAATACGTATGTATTGCCACAATTTGACATGTATTGCGACAAAAAAAATCGTTGCAATAGACCCAAATCCTTGTAGTGATTACCATTACATATGCTTAATTTTGGGGTTATTACTCTGCTTCCAAAAAAAGATAATGCGACACAAATACAACAGTACCGTCCTATTTGTTTACTTAATGTGATCTTTAAGATCTTTACTAAAGTTACTACCATTCGTATTTCGGAGGTAGCTCATAATGTGATCAAACCTACTCAGACTGCATTCATGCTGGGCAGACATATTTTAGAGGGAGTGGTTGTGTTTCATGAGTCAATTCATGAACTGCATATGAAAAAGTTAGATGATGTTCTTTTCAAAATTGATTTTGAGAAGGCATATGATAAGGTTAAATGGCCGTTTTTACAACAAGTATTGCGTATGAAGGGGTTTGATGAGACCTGGTGTGATAGAATTAGAAAATATGTGCAAGGAGGGAGTGTGGGGATTCGGGTGAATGATGATATTGGCCATAATTTCCAAACTAGAAAAGGTTTGAGACAAGGTGTGTAACATCCCAAAAATTTCAAAACAAACAAAATGAATTTCCCTAGTTCCAAATTTTGGAACCAACAAAAACTTTTATTAAATTAAGTTTGATACATAAAGATCTTGTTTAATTCTTGTGAAAGTGCCATGATTGCTTGTTTAATTAGTATTTGAAATATTCTTAAACTCTAAACTCCACATCCCTTTTTACCATCCAAGTTAAAATAAAATAAAAAAGAATTTAAATAAGAAAAAGGCATATGTGCCTATGGCTAATTTTATTAAACTTTACCTTAGGCCTTTCCACTTTATATAGAGGATTGGAAAACCTTCATAAACCTTATCTAGTACCTCTCAAACCAATTCCAAGTTGAAACAAAAGAAAATAAAAAGAAACTAAAAATGCCATAGAGGCATATGAGAGTAAAATAGCAAAATTTGTGAAATTGAGGATCTTGACCCTAAGACTTGTGGTGAATGGTTGGATCACTCCTCTATACCATTTCAACACTCAACAACATCAAATGGGCCAAGAACAATAAAATTAAAAATCAAATGTAACATATGCATAGAGGCATATGTGACACATAGCCAATTTCACCAAATCTTGTCCTATGCCTTTATACCTTGACCAAATGGTGTGAAACCATATCTAAACCTAATCTAACACTAAATTGACCCTCAACCTTGCCCAAGTAAAGCAAGGGGAACAAATTACAAGAATAAGGAAAATTGACACATCACCTCTTATGTGTTATGGCCATTTTTGCAAATCTTTGAGCTAGACCTTTTGGAATGGTTTCAATGGTTTGCAAATGTTCCTAAACTAATGAGAATCACTTTAGAATCAAGAAAAATCAAATCAAAAAGAGAGAAATCAAATGGTGAGAAAATCCCATTTTCACTCACATACACATTTAGCCACTTTTGCAAATCTTCAACCAAGGCCACAATTGCTTGTGCCATTGTTTGTAAAACACTTATATATCAATAACACACCCTTTTGAATCAAAGAAACCCATTTCAAATCAAAAAGGAATTCAAATTCAACTCACATAAGATAATGGTCACTTTGCCCATTTATAACATCTTCACCACTTTGCACCCCTGGTTTTGACTTTTCCCAACCCAACCTTGACCAACTCTTGCCATGTCATCCAAGACCTCATCAAGATGAACAAGTTTGATGTTGACCATCAGGGTTGACTCTGCCTAGGTTGACCAGAATAGGGGAGACAAGTAGAGACTTTGAAACAAAGAGAAGATCAACCCCATTTTTGAAATTCTGCAAATCAACACCAAATTGACCACCACCACCACCAATCTACTTCAAATATTATAAGATTACAATCCCCCAAAAATCTTTCCAAAATTTGAAAATAAATTTCTTTCAGCCATTTCTACAAACACCTTGTGGGCAGCATCTAAATTGGTGCCCATGCTGGATTTTGGCTTGGACCAAGTCCACCTCTGCACTCCCTCTGCATCCTTGTACCTCTCTGCAGCAGTGTCAAGCCCTGCCAGCCCTGCACTCTGCTCACATTGACCAAACCAAGACCATGCCGGCCCTCATGTCACTCCACATGCTCACCTCCTCTCCTCTCCCATCCAAGTCACTCCAGCATGTCCATCAACTTCCCCTGACTGTCCTGAAGCTGCTCATGCACGCTATTGACCAAGATGACGACGACACTGGCCAGTACCAACGCGCCTAGACACGCCCAGTAACTCGCCAGGACGCGCACGGTGACGCCCCGGAGTGCGACAAGACGCCGCCGTGCCCCGTCGCCTCATGCCTCCCCTCGCTCTCCCCATGCACCCATCGCTTCGCTGTGGACCCTGCAACCTCCCAGACAACCCTATTTGGCCGTGGACTAGCTGTAGACGACGCCCTCGTCAACGATCGTCCGCCACCGTACTGCCAGGATGCGATGATGGAGACGACGCGACCGTTCCTCCCCCTGCCGCGCCACGACGCCCGTCAGCCTCGCCTGGATGTCGCCAACACGCCACGCCCATTCCTTGCCCTTTCATCGCCTTGGAACGACACCCTCGCCGTCGACCTGCCCCGAGCGCCACGGCCACCCTTCACCCTATAAAAGGAGAAGCTCCCGCACGGCATTCTCCACACCATTTCTGCTCGCCTCACTTCTCTGATCCTCCTCGTCCACTCCTCTCACCCAATTATCCAATGGAGCTGCTCAATTTGTCGCCGGAGCCCGCGGAGGAGCTGAGATCACCGCCGCCGATTTCCGCCACCATCCGAGCCACCGTCTGCACCATCTACTAACTCGTCGTCGACAACATCGCCTAGCACCAGCGCCGCCCCTCACCGGAGCTCCAGCACGCCAACGACCCCCTACCTCCGCCGCTCCAGCACGCTCCTCCCCCCGACGAAGACGACGCCTCTGCGCCGTTCGATCGTCGTCTGATCCAACGGCCTTAAGCCCTGCGTACCGCTTCGGGTGAGTGAAGTCACCGACGCCTGGGCCCTACCTCGTCAGACGGCCCGCTGCGTTTGAAACGTTAGCTGGGCCGGCCCATCCCTCTCTCCCGCTGTGCAGCCCACCTAGCTTCACGCCAACCCAACCTTTTGAATTCAAATTTTCCAGAATAGATAAATATTGCAAACT
The DNA here is from genome assembly GCF_022539505.1 of Lolium rigidum. Classification (NCBI taxonomy): domain Eukaryota; kingdom Viridiplantae; phylum Streptophyta; class Magnoliopsida; order Poales; family Poaceae; genus Lolium; species Lolium rigidum. The sequence goes on along the minus strand of NC_061511.1, from coordinate 38,350,281 downwards.
GGTGCTGTGTTCAAAATTGCATAGTTCCAAATCCACTTGGCCAAAATTTACAAATTTTATATAATTGGAAAGCTTAGAGTTTTCTCTACACAATGACACTGGATTCAAACCCATATCTGTTGTAGAATTAAAGTAGCAAAATAAACAAGACAGGGACTTTTCTGACTTAGAATAATTCTTAAAAATCAACCACAAATGCTTTTAAGTTAATTCCAACTCCTATAAATCACATTACACTTGTACTAATTGTTTATGCAAAAATATGCCATGCTTACTTTGAATGATCATGGCCAAGTTTAATTAAAGGACTATATGGCTATTTCTAGTCAAAGATATTGTCCAAAACTATTTAAAAATCACATGGGAGTTTTTATCTCATTTAAATCTTGTCATGAACATTTCAAAATGAGGTAGAGACTCTGGTCATTTAGTCCTCATATGATTTGTTGGATGATATTAAATCTTTACCATGTTATGGTTAAATTGTATGAGGTGCTTCACCTCATTTAAATCATTTTCTTAAATGATATGTATGAAAAGGTTGACTTTGGTCAACCTAGGTCATATATTATTCATGAGAGAGATTAAATCTTAATAAGATAATGAGAGGAAATTATTTCTCTAAGTAATTAAAAGTAACACCTAAGTTAGTATGAGAGGAAATTATTTTTCTTAAATAAGAAAAACACATCCACCAACTTAATAAGTAGGGTGTGATGCTAGCTTAAGTGGTGTGATTCATGTGTGTGCTTAGTCTAGTACTTAAGTGTGGTATGATGATGGTATACCTCGTATTCGTATTTTAGACGCTAGTTGACATAGGCATCCCAAATGGGCCTGCCGAAGATGGTACCCGGGGTTTACTGGAAGCCCAATACCCGAAGAATAAGAAGATTCGGGAGCCCAAGATTTACTAAGGAAAGATAGAGTTGTAATAGGAAGTGTTGTTTGTAATCTGGCGGGATGAGTTAGAAACCGTCCCGGACTCTATAAACTTGTATAGCACGAATCCCTCGGCTCCACCTCCTATATAAAGGGGGAGTCGAGGGACGAAGAATCAATCGAATCATTGTCTGCAAACCCTAATTTTCATATTCGTCGAGTACTTTCCGGCTGAAACCTTCGAGATCTACTTACCCTCTACTTCCAACTAAACCCTAGCCTACAATCTATAGGCATTGACAAGTTGATACCTTGTCAATTGGCGCCGTCTGTGGGAACTAGAGGCGTAAGGAGCTGATCTCGATGGCACGCTCAAGATCTTCGACATCGTCAACCGCAAGCAACACAATGGATCGAGGTAAACAGATCGCTGCTGGTCTTGTCGATTTTGTTCCTCACCCACCCTCCCGTTTGGATGCATATGCGTATCTGGCGGAGCCCATGGAGATGACGTTCGGAAGGTTTCACTTTCGCGTCGAGAAGGAAGGATCGTATCATGTCGAGATTCCGATTTCGTCGGGATTGTCGGTGATCGATTCAGATTTTTCAAGCTATGCATCGTCAACCGAGTCAGGAGAAGAAGAAACCTCGGCAACACGTTACGTCAGCACCAGAATAAGAGAGAAACTCGCCAAGATCTTCAACGACATGTCGTTTGAGTCATCCGCGGACTCATATATAAGCGATGGCTCAAGCGATGTCGACAGTTACGACTTCATCAACAAATCTCTCACAGTGGGCAAGGTCTTCATCAATCTCAATAATGATGTCACCAAACCCAACGTAGATCTGAGTACAAAGTATCATCAGATTTACGCCATTGAAGATCAAGAGGAAACATCTGAGGCTTTCGACAGTCTGGGAAATCCATACGTCGATCCCTCCAATCTGCGACAAGGCCTGGGCAACAAATACGTCGGGCCAGAGCCGCGAGATAGAGTTCAACTCTCACAAGCAGCATGGGACAGAGCCGCGAGAGCCATGAACGGCACAGAACCAATGGCCACCACGGCCACACCAGAAGAACTGCAAGCATATCAATATAGGCTCGCACGAGCTGCTAGGGAATTGGAAAAACAGACAGCTGAGTTGAACAGGAGAAAGGAGGCAGCTTCTGCATCCAGCAGGAGAAGGGCAGATTTAAGTCGACAATCTAGAACTACGGGTGATAGCCATCGGGAGGCGCGGAACAGAGCAAGATCAAGGCTGCAACACATACCCGAAGCAGAAAGAGAGCACTTGGTCCAGAACCTCGACATGTCCTTCATGTCGATAGATACAAGAGGAAACATCATCCCTAAGACACCGAGGCTGGGTATATGGCGACACATGCTTTTATCCTTGCGTCTAAACCACCTCCAGGTGATCCAAGGGAAACATTGTACAATATGGCGGTAGCAGGAGTTGGAGCTATGGGGACAGCGTTTGTATCAACGCCTCCCGAAGGAGCGGCAAGGCAAAATAGTCCACGACCCGCAGCAGCAACAGCGGCAGCACCTGAAGGGCCAAGTGGAGCAAGAGACACAGCAGCACAAGCAAGAGTCGACAGAGCGCGGCAAAGCAGAAGGGATCATCGGCAATCTCCGGAATTGACCGACGAAGATATGTGTGGCTTGCCGTGCTTTACGAGGAGAGTCCGGAAAACTCGAGTCCCCTCAGGATTCAAGTTACCCGATAATTTCAAGAAGTTCGACGGCCTTCAAGATCCAGAGGATTGGCTAGTCGACTATCTGGAGACGGTGAAGCTCACAGGAGGAACTAGGGCAACAGCCATGCAAAGCATCCAGGTGCATTTGAGTGGAGCCGCACGATCTTGGATAAAGAAACTCGCTCCAGGATCCATCGACAGCTGGGAAAGTTTCGAGGATGTGTTCGTCAAGAACTTTAGATCCACGTGCAAAAAACCCGCGTCGCTAGAGGAGTTGAGAGCGTGTCGACAAAAGCCAGATGAGCCAATGAGGAAGTACATCCAGAGGTGGAATATCATTAAAAACTCGGCGAGAAAATATATCTGACGAGAGAGCAATAGATGCGTTTGTCGCAGGAGTCAGGCGTGGAGATTTCGTCGAAGACTTGGGAAGAACCAATCCAAAGACAGTATCCGCGTTAATGGAGATAGCAAATAAATGGGCAGATGGAGAAGACGCTGTCCACAACAAACGACACAGGTCGCCAGAGGAGGACCACGGTCGAAACTATCAACCGAGGCGAAGGTTTCCTCGGACGTACCAGAACTACGACGCTCCAGGACAAATTTCGGCAGGTTTTCGGACAAATACAGGAGGAAGCAACAGAGATGATTACCAGAAAAGCAGTGAACAGCGAGGTGATAACAGGGATGATTCACGCAACAGGCAAAATAGCGGGCCTAGGTTCCCAAGACCTTTCGTGTCCCCTGAAGAGATGATGAACGGACCGTGCCAGATGCATTTTTTCCTCGACAGCAACGGAAAAAGACAGTCAGGGCACTTGCAGAAAGATTGTCGAAATTTTCAAGCAATGTTGCGGTATGCAGAGAACGCTAATGCGCGGGCAGCACAGAGAAATCCTCGAGAACCCAGAAGCGAGATTCACTTGCCGCCTCCTCCCGTGATTACAGACGACAATCGGCATCAGCTCAGAATAGCGGCAGCACCTGCACCACCACCTTATGTTGATCCTAATTCCAATGGAGCAGTGTCGATGATTCAGAAGGGAAGGCCATCCAATAGAGCTCAGAAAGTAATCTCACGACAGGTGTTTATGGCAGAGAAAATGCCTCCACCAACAGTTGAGTACCTTAATTGGTCAGGACAAGATATCGGCTTCACAATAGCAGATCATCCGCGAGCAAGTTCCTCGACCAGGGCAGTCAAGCACTTATTCTCGCCAGCGGTTATCGCGGGATTTGATGTTTCTCGAGTGTTCATAGACGGCGGCAGCAGCTTAAACCTTATGTATGCGGATACATTGAGGAAGATGAACATATCCTTAGGAAACTTGAAACCAACGTACACAAGGTTCCACGGCATCACACCGGAGAAACCAAGTTATCCATTGGGAAAGATCAATCTCGACGTTCAGTTTGGGACCCGAGAAAATTATAGAATCGAGAGGCTCGAGTTTGAAGTCGTGGATTTTCCGTCGCAATATCACGCTCTGTTGGGACGACCAGCATATGCTAGATTTATGGCGGTGCCACACTATACATACTTGTTGTGGAGGTTGCCTGGACCAAAGGGACCAATCACAGTTAAAGGAAGCTTTGCCTTAGCCGATAAATGCGACAAAGATTTCCACCGGTTGTCAGAAACTTTCGGGATGCAAGCTGAGTACTTGGCGTCAAAAAGCATGACTGATTACGACGTACTGCCAGACGTTGGAAGGCCAAACAAAGAATCAACTTTCAGTACCGAGAAAAATTCAAAAGAGGTGCAGATTCATCCGACAGATCCAAAAAAGACGACATCTATCGCAAACGACATGGATATCGCATAGGAAAGCGCGCTCGTCGAGTTCCTCCGTGAGCACTGGAAAATCTTCGCATGGTGTCCAGCCGACATGCCAGGAGTACCCAGGGAACTTGCCGAGCACCACCTAAACTTGGATCCACTAGCGAGACCAATCAAACAACCTTTGCGGCGTTTTTCGGAACCAAACCGCAAAGCCATGCTGTCAGAAATCAATCGACTACAAGAAGCTGGTTTTATCAAAGAGATATTCACAGAAGCCACATGGGTAGCAAATCCTGTGCTGGTGCCGAAGAAAAACACTAAGGTCCTTCGCATGTGCGTCGACTTTACGTGTGTCAATAAACATTGTCCAAAGGATCACTTTCCCCTCCCGAGGATCGATCAAATTATCGACTCCATGGCTGGATGTGAACGTCTTTCCTTCCTGGATGCATATTCTGGTTATAACCAGATCAGATTGAAAGAAGAAGATGAAGTAAAGACCGCGTTTATTACACCTTACGGCGTGTTTTGTTACAGAACAATGCCCTTTGGTCTAAAAAATGCGGGAGCAACATATCAAAGGATGATGCAGAAGTGTTTGGCGACATAGATTGGGAAGAACGTGCAAGTATACATTGATGATGTCGTCATAACATCAAAAAAGGGGGCAACGCTGATCGAGGATCTCAAGGAAACCTTCGACAACCTGGATAAGTTCTGCCTCAAACTGAACCCGACGAAGTGTTCCTTTGGCGTCCCAGCAGGAGAACTTTTGGGGTTTCTAGTCTCAGCAAGAGGGATTGAAGCAAATCCCGACAAAATACAGGCTATCGTAACAATGAGGAAGCCAACAAAGTTGAAGGAGATACAACAGCTAACGGGGCGAGTCGCAGCTTTGAGCAGATTCGTCGCTAGGCTGGGAGAAAAAGCACTGCCGTTCTACGCTTTGATAAAACAAGGAGATAAATTCCAGTGGAACGAAGAAGCCGACAGAGCTTTCGAGGATTTGAAGCGCACAATTTCGACACCGCCAATTCTGGTGGCGCCAAAAGAAAGGGAACCTCTCCCTGCTATATATCGCAGCCACGCCCCAAGTGGTGAGCACGGTGCTAGTTGTCGAAAGGGAAGAAGAAGGAAAACTCCACGGCGTGCGAGAGGCCAGTATACTTCGTCAGCGAAGTTTTATCGCCATCAAAACAAAGGTATCCGCAGTACCAAAAGATAGCATATGGAGTATTCACGACAGCACGAAAATTGCGCCATTATTTTTCGGCACATCCGATCATAGTGGTCAATGAAGCTCCCTTGTCAAATATACTCGAACAACCCGGAAGCTACGGGTCGTGTCTCCCTTTGGGGAATAGAACTTTCCCCTCGGGACATCACGTATGAAAAAAGAAAAGCAATAAAATCGCAAATACTACCGGACTTCATCGCAGAGTGGATGGAGTTGCAAAATACAGGACCTCCAGATTTGTCGAGAACCTGGACCATGAACTTCGACGGGTCCAAAAGACTAGAAGGAGCAGGCGCAGGAGTAGTACTCATATCACCTGAAGGCGACAAGTTGAAGTACATCCTTCGGATGACGTTCCCTAACGCATCTAACAATGAAGCAGAATATGAGGCCCTCATACACGGGATGAAGATGGCGAAAGCCTGCGGTGCAACTCGACTAAAAATCTTTGGCGACTCACAGCTGGTGGCACAGCAAGTTATGAACCAATGTGACGCAGTCAACGATAGCATGATGGCTGATACGTCTCCGACGTATCGATAATTTCTTATGTTCCATGCCACATTATTGATATTATCTACATGTTTTATGCACACTTTATGTCATATTCGTGCATTTTCTGGAACTAACCTATTAACAAGATGCCGAAGTGCCAGTTCTCGTTTTCTCGCTGTTTTTGGTTTCAGAAATCCTAGTAACGAAATATTCTCGGAATCGGACGAAATCAACGCCCGGGTTCCTATTTTACCCGGAAGCATCCAGAACACACGAGAACCGCCAGAGAAGGGTGGCAGGGCCACCACACCACACCCCGGCGCGGCCTAGGGGGGGGGCGCGCCCCCCTAGGGTGTGGGCCCCCCTTCGACCTTCCTGCGCCGCCTCTTCGCCTATAAAGAGCCCCTGGATCAGAAAACCCTACACAATTGACGAAACCCACGAAAACCTTCCAGAGCCGCCGCCATCGCGAAGCCAAGATCTGGGGGACAGGATCTCTGTTCCGGCACGCTGCCGGAGCGGGGAAGTGCCCCCGGAAGGCTTCTCCATCGACACCGCTGCCATCTCCACCGCCATCTTCATCACCGCTGCTGCTCCCATGAGGAGGGAGTAGTTCTCCATCGAGGCTCGGGGCTGTACCGGTAGCTATGTGGTTAATCTCTCTACTATGTACTTCAATACAATGATCTCATGAGCTGCTTTACATGATTGAGATTCATCTGAGTTTTGTATCACAATTCATCTATGTGCTACTCTAGCGATGTGTTATTAAAGTAGTTCTATTCCTCCTGCACGTGTGTAATGGTGACAGTGTGTGCACCGTGTTAGTACTTGGTTTGTGCTATGATCATGATCTCTTGTAGATTATGGAGTTAACTATTGCTATGATAATATTGATGTGATCTATTCCTCCTACATATGCATGAAGGTGACGAGTGTGCATGCTATGCTAGTACTTGGTTTAGTAGCGTTGATCTATCTTACACTAAAGGTTACTTAAACATGAGCATTATTGTGGAGCTTGTTAACTCCGGCATTGAGGGTTCGTGTAATCCTACGCAATGTGTTCATCATCCAACAAAAGTGTAGAGTATGCATTTATCTGTTCGTTATGTGATCAATGTTGAGAGTGTCCACTAGTGAAAGTGTAATCCCTAGGCCTTGTTCCTAAATACTGCTATCACCGCTGCTTGTTTACTTGTTTTACTGCGTTACTACTGCTGCAATTCTACCACCATCAACTACACACCATCAAGCTATTTTACGGCACCGTTGCTACTTGCTCATATATATTCATACCACCTGTATTTCACTATCTCTTCGCCGAACTAGTGCACCTATTAGGTGTGTTGGGGACACAAGAGACTTCTTGCTTTGTGGTTGCGGGGTTGCATGAGAGGGATATCTTTGACCTCTTCCTCCCCGAGTTCGATAAACCTTGGGTATCCACTTAAGGGAAAACTTGCTGCTGTTCTACAAACCTCTGCTCTTGGAGGCCCAACACCTGTCTACAGGAAAGGAGGGGGAACGTAGACATCAAGCACTTTTCACGGCGCCGTTGCGGGGAGGAAAGGTAAAAGGCACTCATACTACGGTCTCAGGTAAAGTATTTTTCTGGCGCCGTCGTGTGTGTGCTCGAAGCTATTTCCTTTAGATCCTGCAATTGCATCTTGTTGTTTCTTGTTTACACTAGTTGGCATAATGTACAAGAGTGAGCTTCTTGTTCTATTTCCTGATTTAAAACATGGATTGTTTGATGCGAAAATTAAAAAACCTATGAAATCTTCTTTGCATGCTCGGTAGTAATATTAGTATGAATGCTTTGAACACCATTGTTGACAATAATATAGAAAGTTCTAAGCTTGGGGAAGCTGGTTTTCATGATATTTTTAGTCCCCCAAGCATTGAGGAGAAAATTTTCTTTGATGATACTTTGCCTCCTATTTATGATGATAATGATAGTGGTCTTTTGGTGCCACCTACTATGGAGAGTAAATTTTGTTGTGATTATACTATGCCTCCTACACTTGATGAGAATAATAATGATAGCTACTTTGTTGAATTTGCTCCCACTACAACTAATAAAATTGATTATGCTTATGTGGAGAGTAATAATTTTATGCATGAGACTCATGATAAGAATGCTTTATGTGATAGTTATATTGTTGAGTTTGCTAATGTTGCTACTGAAAGTTATTATGAGAGAGGAAAATATGGTTGTAGAAATTTTCATGTTACTAAAACACCTCTCTATGTGCTGAAATTTTTGAAGCTACGCTTGTTTTATCTTCCTATGCTTGTTACTTTGCTCTTCATGAACTTGTTTATTTACAAGATTCCTTTGCATAGGAAGCATGTTAGACTTAAATGTGTTTTGTATTTGCCTCTGGATGCTCTCTTTTGCTTCAACTACTATTTCTTATGAGTGCATCATTAAAACTGCTGAGCCCATCTTAATGGCTATAAAGAAAGAACTTCTTGGGAGATAACCCATGTGTTATTTTGCTACAGTACTTTGTTTTAAATTTGTGTCTTGGAAGTTGTTTACTACTGTAGCAACCTCTCCTTATCTTAGTTTTGTGTTTTGTTGTGCCAAGTAAAGCCGTTGATAGAAAAGTAAGTACTAGATTTGGATTACTGCACAGTTCCAGATTTCTTTGCTGTCACGAATCTGGGTCCACCTCCCTGTAGGTAGCTCAGAAAATTAAGCCAATTTACGTGCATGATCCTCAGATATGTATGCAACTTTCATTCAATTTGAGCATTTTCATTTGAGCAAGTCTGGTGCCATTTTAAAATTCGTCAATACGAACTGTTCTGTTTTGACAGATTCTGCCTTTTATTTCGCATTGCCTCTTTCGCTATGTTGGATGAATTTCTTTGATCCACTAATGTCCAGTAGCATTATGCAATGTCCAGAAGTGTTAAGAATGATTGTGTCACCTCTGAATATGTCAATTTATAATGTGCACTAACCCTCTAATGAGTTGTTTCGAGTTTGGTGTGGAGGAAGTTTTCAAGGATCAAGAGAGGAGTATGATGCAACATGATCAAGGAGAGTGAAAGCTCTAAGCTTGGGGATGCACCCGGTGGTTCACCCCTGCATATATCAAGAAGACTCAAGCATCTAAGCTTGGGGATGCCCAAGGCATCCCCTTCTTCATCGACAACATTATCAGGTTCCTCCCCTGAAACTATATTTTTATTCCATCACATCTTATGTGCTTTTTCTTGGAGCGTCGGTTTGTTTTTGTTTTTGTTTTGTTTCAATAAAATGGATCCTAGCATTCACTTTATGGGAGAGAGACACACTCCGCTGTAGCATATGGACAAGTATGTCCTTGGTTTCTACTCATAGTATTCATGGCGAAGTTTCTTCTTCGTTAAATTGTTATATGGTTGGAATTGGAAAATGATACATGTAGTAATTGCTATAAATGTCTTGGGTAATGTGATACTTGGCAATTGTTGTGCTCATGATTAAGCTCTTGCATCATATGCTTTGCACCTATTAGTGAAGAAATACATAGAGCTTGCTAAAATTTGGTTTGCATAATTGGTTTCTCTAAGGTCTAGATAATTTCTAGTATTGAGTTTGAACAACAAGGAAGACGGTGTAGAGACTTATAATGTTTTCAATATGTCTTTTATGTGAGTTTTGCTGCACCGGTTCATCCTTGTGTTTGTTTCAAATAACCTTGCTAGCCTAAACCTTGTATCGAGAGGGAATACTTCTCATGCATCCAAATACTTGAGCCAACCACTATGCCATTTGTGTCCACCATACCTACCTACTACATGGTATTTCTCTGCCATTCCAAAGTAAATTGCTTGAGTGCTACCTTTAAACAATTCAAAATTTATCACCTCTGGTTTGTGTCAATGTTTTATAGCTCATGAGGAAGTATGTGGTGTTTAGCTTTCAACCTTGTCATTTACTTTTGACGGACTCTCATATGGACTAGTGGCACATCCGCTTATCCAATAATTTTGCAAAAAGAGCTGGCAATGGGATTCCCAGTCCCAAATTAATTAACAAAAATAGACACTCCTTCATGGTATGAGATTGTTGGCAGGCACCCGAGGATTCGGTTAGCCATGGTTTGTGAAAGAAAGGTTGGAAGGAGTGCCACCCAAAAATAAAATAATTCATGGGAGCCGCTCTTGGAAGTCCGGTTGGCGAGGTAGTTAGTGTACCCATTACCATTCGTTGACAACAACAAACACCTCTCAAAACTTTACTTTTTATGCTCTCTATATGTTTTCAAAACCAAAGCTCTAGCACAAATATAGCAATCGATGCTTTTCCTCTATAGAGGACCATTCTTTTACTTTCAATGTTGAGTCAGTTCACCTATTTCTCTCCACCTCAAGAAGCAAACACTTGTGTGAACTGTGCATTGATTCCTACATACTTGCTTATTGCATTTGTTATATTACTCTATGTTGACAATATCCATGAGATATACATGTTACAAGTTGAAAGCAACCGCTGAAACTTAATCTTCTTTTGTGTTGCTTCAATACCTTTACTTTGAATTATTGCTTTATGAGTTAACTCTTATGCAAGACTTATTGATGCTTGTCTTGAAGTGCTATTCATGAAAAGTCTTTGCTATATGATTCACTTGTTTACTCATGTCATACACATTGTTTTGATCGCTGCATTCACTACATAAGCTTTACAAATAGTATGATCAAGATTATGATGGCATGTCACTCCGGAAATTATCTTTGTTATCGTTTTACCCGCTCGGGACGAGCAGTAACTAAGCTTGGGGATGCTGATACGTCTCCGACGTATCGATAATTTCTTATGTTCCATGCCACATTATTGATATTATCTACATGTTTTATGCACACTTTATGTCATATTCGTGCATTTTCTGGAACTAACCTATTAACAAGATGCCGAAGTGCCGGTTCACGTTTCTCGCTGTTTTTGTTTCAGAAATCCTAGTAACGAAATATTCTCGGAATCGGACGAAATCAACGCCCAGGTTCCTATTTTACCCGGAAGCATCCAGAACACACGAGAACCGCCAGAGAAGGGTGGCAGGGCCACCACACCACACCCCGGCGTGGCCTAGGGGGGGGCGCGCCCCCCTAGGGTGTGGGCCCCCCTTCGACCTTCCTGCGCCGCCTCTTCGCCTATAAAGAGCCCCTGGATCAGAAAACCCTACACAATTGACGAAACCCACGAAAACCTTCCAGAGCCGCCGCCATCGCGAAGCCAAGATGCGGGGGACAGGATCTCTGTTCCGGCACGCTGCCGGAGCGGGGAAGTGCCCCGGAAGGCTTCTCCATCGACACCGCTGCCATCTCCACCGCCATCTTCATCACCGCTGCTGCTCCCATGAGGAGGGAGTAGTTCTCCATCGAGGCTCGGGGCTGTACCGGTAGCTATGTGGTTAATCTTCTACTATGTACTTCAATACAATGATCTCATGAGCTGCTTTACATGATTGAGATTCATCTGAGTTTTGTATCACAATTCATCTATGTGCTACTCTAGCGATGTGTTATTAAAGTAGTTCTATTCCTCCCGCACGTGTGTAATGGTGACAGATGTGTGCACCGTGTTAGTACTTGGTTTGTGCTATGATCATGATCTCTTGTAGATTATGGAGTTAACTATTGCTATGATAATATTGATGTGATCTATTCCTCCTACATATGCATGAAGGTGACAAGTGTGCATGCTATGCTAGTACTTGGTTTAGTAGCGTTGATCTATCTTACACTAAAGGTTACTTAAACATGAGCATTATTGTGGAGCTTGTTAACTCCGGCATTGAGGGTTCATGTAATCCTACGCAATGTGTTCATCATCCAACAAAAGTGTAGAGTATGCATTTATCCGTTCGTTATGTGATCAATGTTGAGAGTGTCCACTAGTGAAAGTGTAATCCCTAGGCCTTGTTCCTAAATACTGCTATCACCGCTGCTTGTTTACTGTTTTACTGCGTTACTACTGCTGCAATTCTACCACCATCAACTACACACCATCAAGCTATTTTCTGGCACCGTTGCTACTGCTCATATATATTCATACCACCTGTATTTCACTATCTCTTCGCCGAACTAGTGCACCTATTAGGTGTGTTGGGGACACAAGAGACTTCTTGCTTTGTGGTTGCAGGGTTGCATGAGAGGGATATCTTTGACCTCTTCCTCCCTGAGTTCGATAAACCTTGGGTATCCACTTAAGGGAAAACTTGCTGCTGTTCTACAAACCTCTGCTCTTGGAGGCCCAACACTGTCTACAGGAAAGGAGGGGGAACGTAGACATCAATGGCATACAAGGAGGTGTACAACGAGCTCGAGAAGTTGTTCGATGGATGCGAAGTAAATCACATTAGTAGATTGAGCAACGACGAAGCCGACGTTCTTGCAAATATCGGGTCTCAATGCCTTGCAGTCCCGCCAGGGGTATTCTGGGAAGAGATAGCAGAAAGATCCACTAAGTCGACAAAATCAAAAAAGAAGGAAAAGAAACCCTCGGGGGCTACCAAGGAAAAGCAAGAGGAAGAAGAAAAAGATCAGGACCTGGTCATGGTGATACAGGTACCATGGATGCAGCCGTACATATCATACATCCTCAGGAAAGAAATACCCGACGATCCAGTCGAGGCAAGGCAAGTAATTCGACGCTCCAAAGCTTTCACGGTGGTCAAGGGACAATTGTATAAGAGAAGTATTTCAGGCGTCTTGCAAAGGTGCGTCACACCAGAAGAAGGAAGAATAATTCTGAAGGATGTACACGAGGGAATATGTGGCCACCACGCAAGTAGTCGAGCTATCGCAGCCAAAGTTTTTCGGGCAGGATTCTACTGGTTGACAGCAATCGAGGACGCCAAGGACATAGTAAGAACTTGCGATGCGTGTCAAAGGTTTGCCGCAAAACCTCACTCTCCAGCAGCAGAGCTAGCACCAATACCATTGTCATGGCCCTTTGCTCAATGGGGACTTGATATGGTGGGTAAGTTACACAAATCCTGGCCAGGAGGAAAGGAGTACATGCTAGTAGCTGTCGATAAGTTTACAAAGTGGATAGAAGCAAAGCCGATAAATTCACCAGATGGAGCATCCGCCGTAAAATTCGTAAAAGGCCTCGTCTTCAGATTTGGAGTGCCCCACAGCATCGTCACAGACAACGGCAGTAACTTCACATCCCATGAATTCAAAGATTATTGCGAAGAGGTGGGTATCAAGCTGAACTTTGCGTCAGTTGCACATCCTCAAACCAATGGGCAAGTCGAGAAAGCCAATGGTATCATCTGCAATGGCATCAAGAAGCGCTTGTTAGGACCACTGGAAAAAGCTCGACATACCTGGCCAGAAGAACTACCAAGCGTGTTGTGGAGCATCCGAACAACACCAAACACAGCAACGCAGGAAACTCCCTTTTTCTGGTTCATGGAGCAGAAGCAGTACTACCAATCGAGATAGAGCACAACTCTCCACGTGTCGCTGAATATGATGAAGAAACATCGAGAAGAGCGCTAGAGGACGACGTCGACGCACTTGATGAAGCTCGAGATGAAGTATTATCTCGGGTAACCAAATATCAACAGGACTTGAAGAATTACCACGGTCGACGTTTGCGGCCAAGATCTTTTCAGGTGGGCGACCTAGTTCTTCGGCTCACGCAAAAAGTCATGAAAAACTCGAGTCACCGTGGCTTGGCCCTTACATCGTCACGGAAGTAATCGGAGGAGGAGCATACAGGATAAAGGACAAGAAGACAGGGGTGGAGGAGCCAAACCCCTGGAACGTGGCGCAACTTAGGCGGTTCTACGCCTAGAGTCGAAATATAGTCCTTGTAAAACTTCAATGTACTCGAAACGCCCGCGAGTTTTCAGACGCACTCTTTTCCTTTTCGGGGCACCGAGTGGGGCCGGAGAAGGTTTTTAATGAGGCGGGCTCGCGGTGCTGCAATATAATAAAGATAGTGACAATATAACTTTTCTTCTTTATCGACATGACCAAAGTCTTTGCTCCGACGAATTTCAATATAGTTCATCGACAAAAGAAAAACCTTGCCTTGGTATTCAAATACCTCGTGAGTCAATAAAAATACAAAATAGTACTCAATAAAAAGCTCGGGGGCTCATATTAGCCTTAAATATATAAATGCCTTGGTTCAAAACCTCGCAAATATACAAATATAGTAAAGAGTCACCGAAACACTCGGGGGCTAGACAAACAGAGAAATATAATGATTGCTTTACAATATAGTCATGAATTACAAAGAAGAAATATCTACAAGAAGAAAACAATTAGTCTTGATTCAAGTATGTCATCAAGAGTAACTCTGTTTTCCTCGGGAGCAGCACCAAGAAAATCGGCATAATGGCCATCGGCAAAAAAGTCGGCATCCATCCGAAGCAGATCCTCAATCATTTCTTCGGCTACAGGCGTAACCTTCGTGTTAATCCTGTCAACACCAACTCTCCGACGTTTTACCTTTTGGTGAACCTTCTCGACAACTTGGGTAAGGTCAAGCTTCGAGTGGCAGATCTGGAGCATGATAAGAGCAAATCTGGCGCCAGCTACTAGTTGAGCTTTGACAAAATCATGGATACCGCGAGCATCCCCGAACCTTTCCATCAATTCGGGAAGAGTTTTTGGTTGGACGTTCCGAGGAAACATGGAGTTGTAAACCATGGACAAGGTCTTGGTACAGAAGTCAAGGAAATCGCGAGTTTGAGAGGCGCGATCTTGAAATCTGACAATTTGGTGGGTCCTCTCTGGGGTAGCCCAAAACAAAGAACCATGGTCCAGGGAAAGATTAACAAGGAGGTTTGTCCTAGCACTTACCCTCTCTTCCTCGGCAGCAGCATCAGTAAAGGCACCTATCAAAACAAAGAAGGGAAAACCTTTAAGAGATAATAGCATGAAGATGAAAGATATCAGAGGATGAAATAGGCATACCCGACATATCTGCACTGGCTTCATTCATTAATTCGAGCATGAAATTTTCTCGAGTAGTCGCCTTTTCAGCTTCGGAAGCAGCAATTTCCTTAGCAGCCACGGCCTCATGAGCTTGCTGGAGAGCAACTTTTTCGGCTTCAGATGACTTGCGAGATTGTTCCATCATCACAAGTGTTTGCTTCTTCGCATACTGAAGCTGCTGTCGAAGTTCGTCCAGTTCTTGCGACAAGGTATCGTCGACAGGTGCAGTATCAGCAAAAGCTTTCCTCACGCGAGAAGAAGAAGGCGACACATTGGAAGGAGCGGAAGTTGGAGTATAGTTATCAAATATCAACTGAAATATAAACAGGATAAAATCAAACGACAAGCAAAGATAGAGTTTTTCATTAATCTCTTGGAATAATTACAAGGGCATTACAGTGGAGCTAAGGAAATACGTGTCGCCAAAACGACTACTTTGGCGACAAAAGCAAAAGAAACAAAGAAAAACAGAGGCATGCAACTAGACCTCCGGCCTTGACGAGCTAGGAGTTGACGCTGGCTTAATCCCGAGATAGGCCAAGATCTTCTTCGTGTTGGGCTTGGCTGCCTTGATCAGCGACTTCCACCTTGATTGTTCTATTTGCTCGGTGTCGCCAACTTTCATCCAGTCGATAGTCTGTCGACTGTCAGCAACCAAGGCGACAGTATTTTCAACGGCAACCTTCATATTCTCTTGGCGCATCTTCAGTCCAAGGTCTTCCGGTGTATTGAACATCTTGGCAAGGTTGAGGAAAGTCGAAGGCTCCTCCTTCTTCGGGAAGAAGTAGGGGAACAATGCCGACAATACTGCGTTAGCGTTCGATACACCTTCACGAATCTCGGACCCATGAAGCTCCAGATAGGAAAGTGCGTCAAGGACCGGATCATCGACAGGATTCGTCAGATCAAAATCCTGGTTTGTTTGGACTGTCAAGGAAACAAAGTATTAGTGAAAAGACAAGAAACAAAGATTCTCATAAAAATAGAAGGGAGCAGTAAAATTACCAAAAGTGCGGCGACTCTGAGTCTTCAGGCGCTTGAGGATTCCTTCTTCACGAGAAGCTTGCGCAGCTTTGTGCTCATCTAAAGCAGTTGTGGCATCCTTAAGCTTTTTCTGCAGTTCCTCGACACCAGCAGCTTTCGCTTTGGCTTCATCAGCTTCGGCCTTGGCTTTGCTAGCAGCGAGGTCCGCTTTCTTGCGAGCCGCCTCACTTTGCTCAAGTTTTCGAGAAAGTGCGTCGGCGCGTTCGTTAGCCTCTGCAAGTTTCTCTGTCGAGATATAAAAAAAAGAGAGAGAAGATCAAAAATCGCGACAAGCAACAGGAGTAAAAAATCAAGGAAACACAGCAAGTACAAAAGTCGTTACCTTCGGCTCTATTAGCATATTCACGGTACCCAATAAATTGGGAACCGATGCGGAGAAGATCCTTGATCATAGGCTGTTCAACGTGAACACGGAAAGAAAAACATCGGCATGAAAAAGAGAAAAGGTGTGAAAAAACAAAATAAGGAAAATATAGATGTCGACAAGCTTACATCATCTAGGAGCAGAGTCGACGAACTGCCCAACTGAGGGGCAGGTTCAATAATCTTTTCAACCCTTGCCCTTTTTGGAGAAGGAACAAGGGGGCTTGATGGCGGAGTAGTGGTGACGACGTTTTGTTGAGGAGGCGAGGTTTCTTCTCCTTCAACTAGCGTGTCTGAGGCAAGTACAGTACGGGACGTGCTTGTCCGAGGAGCTACGTCAGTAGTTGGAATTTCTTCCTCGTCATCACTATTAATCAAAAAATCGGCAGCATAAAAAGCAAGACAAGATAAATATTTCGAGTACAAAAATAGAGAAATAAAGACGACTTACGAGCTGACGAGGGATTCAACATAAGGATCGTAAGCTGCCTTCGGATGAGAAGGAACAACTTCTTCAGCCTTAGAGGTGCCAGAATCTTCAACATCAGTCCTTTTCCTTTTGTTCTTTGGAGAAACAGCAGGAGGAAGGGATTGCGTCGATTCACTGGCTTCAGACTCAACTTCTTTTTCATGAGAAGCCGCAGATTTGTGAGAACCCGCGACTTCACTTTCACGAATAGAAGAACCTTGAGTATCTTCGGCAACGATGGCCTGTTCTTCGACTTCTCCACCCTCCGGAAGAGGAGGAAGGGAAGTCATAGTAGGATGGTTCTGTAAAAAATAGTGACCAGAAGGAAAATTAAAAGAGATGACAATATAATGAGATGCAGAGAAAGTGCAAAACAAGGTAAAAACTCGGCAAGACAAAATACCTCGGGGAGTGGATTGGCGGCGCTGTACGGTTCCACGCGACAAGAGGAAGGAATTGGGTCTTTACCCAGGCGAGAAAGTCTTCGAATCAACTTCTCCAAGTCCTTGGTGGAAAGATCACCGGAGATTCTGTTGGCGTCATTTTTACCAGAATACGTCCAAAGGGGATTTTTGCGAGCTTGAAGAGGCTGCACTCTAATCCTAAGGAAGTAGGCAGTGATTTGAACACCAGACAGCTCTTTGCCTCGAGTGTTTTGAAGCTGACGAATACGAGACATGAGCGCCTCTGTCGCCTTTTTCTCTTCCTCGGAAGCTTCGGCATCCCAGGAGCGGCGGCGCTGAATTTTGGCACTTCCGTCGAAAGGAACTATGTTGTGATCAACGGAGTTGGCGCTTTCTTCGTGAATATAGAGCCACTTTTTGCGCCATCCTTGGACAGAATCGGGAAACTTGACGTCGAAATAGTCAACATCAGTACGAACACAGATAACAACGCCACCTATGTTATAAGTGGCGTTGTGGGAGCCATTGCGACGGAGGCAGAAAATGCGTTTCCACAGAGCCCAATTGGGAGGGATTCCGAGGAAACATTCGCAAAGCGTGATGAAAATAGAAATATGAAGGATTGAGTTGGGGGTCAACCGGTGCAGCTTGAATCCCATAGACAAAAAGAAGACCGCGGAGGAAATCGTGGATTGGGGTCGAGAGGCCACGGATGAGATGATCAACAAAACTAACCCGATACTCCATTGGAGGCTTGGGGTAGCTTTCTTCGCTAGGAAAGCGGATGGCGTCCTCCTTCTTCATGAGGCCAAGCCTCTTCAGCATGTTGGTGTCTTGGTTGGAGATTTTGGATCTCTCCCACTCAAGATCCTCGGCGGCCATCTTGGATTCCGGAGTGCTCGTGGCGAGTCGGACGCGCGCGTGGTGGCATCAACAAGCAATGGGCAGAGCAATGTATGTGCGTGCGGAAGATCGGAGAGAGTTGGGCGCAGGGGAAGTTTTGCGAAGAGGAACAGGTGAGCGGCGCAAGCAAGGGGATGAACGGAGGTTGAAGAAAGGTTTATATAAGAATCAGGTGAGGCAGTGGGCCGTTGGATGAAGAAATCGTGTGGTGAGAATGGATCTTCTAGATACAAGGGCAAAACAGTATTTTTATCGAGAGAGGCGTTACCATACGTGCGCCAGGAAAAGCGGAGGACGTGTGTCCCCCACTTGCACGACGTGTCAACGTGGTAGAAGCAATGGACCCACAGGGCAGAAAAATCACGACTATTCGAGAAGGATGAAGTAAATTTGATTAAGGGAAGTATGTCGACAAGAAAAATAAAAGAAGAGTGGCGACAGAAAGAATTATTCAATACTTCGGAGAGCTTTTGATCAAATACAAGTTTTTGCCCAAATGCTCGGGGGCTACTTCAGAAAAAAGTAAATTTTCGAGTATGACAAATATAGAAATTGCGGGAGCCTACAACCAAGCACAAGTCCTTGGCTGTAGCCTCGGGGCTACTCCCATCGGGAGCGCCGTTCGCGCACCCGAGAGATAAAAAAAGAGAAGAAGAAAGAGATCATATTGGGAAGTAATGAAAATACAGACGACAAGGTGGACTAAAATGTTGAGCCTACAACCAAGCACAAGTTCTTGGTTGTAGCCTCGAGGCTACTCCCATCGGGAACGCCTGTTCGCGTGCCCGATGAAATTAACAAAGGAAAAATAGAAAAGCAAGAGAGTATATTTCGAGTTATAATTAACTCTACATATACTCCCATCGGGAGAGCAATATAAGTCATATTTGACTCGATAAAATGTGCCATTCCAACAGCCGGAAAAGCACTCGACAATATATTCTCAGAACGCCGAAGTTGCGATCAATTTCTGAATGCCGCAAATTTGCGAAGGTAAGACCCCAGATCCGTTCTGCCGGGCGTGGCATCGCCAAAGACTGCGCTCTGCTACTTTTATCCGTATCAACGGATACGAAGAAAAATCCTAACGGACGCGTTAGGTACCCGATAAATTCGACCGGGACTCGACAGAATGGTAAGACCTTAAGCGGCACTTCGTCGAAGTTTACACCAGTATCCCGAGATCATGTCCAGGGACGTGATTTTGAAGTAGGTTTTTGCGGATTGCCACTAGAGCAGTTAACTAGTACCTGATCCGTCAGATGAACTAGCCCCAACTACCATTATCCCTGTACAATATAGAATTTTATGTGAAGAAGTATAAAAAAAGTTAAAGCTTCCGAATAAAAATAAGCAGTGGAGATTTTCCCTGACTCTACGATTCAAGCAAAATCTCGGGGGCTACTGACATAGGCATCCCAAATGGGCCTGCCGAAGATGGTACCCGGGGTTTACTGGAAGCCCAATACCCGAAGAATAAGAAGATTCGGGAGCCCAAGATTTACTAAGGAAAGATAGAGTTGTAATAGGAAGTGTTGTTTGTAATCCGGCGGGATGAGTTAGAAATCGTCCCGGACTCGTAAACTTGTATAGCACGAATCCCTCGGCTCCACCTCCTATATAAAGGGGAGTCGAAGGACGAAGAATCAATCGAATCATTGTCTGCAAACCCTAATTTTCATATTCGTCGAGTACTTTCCGGCTGAAACCTTCGAGATCTACTTACCCTCTACTTCCAACTAAACCCTAGCCTACAATCTATAGGCATTGACAAGTTGATACCTTGTCACTAGTACCAAGGAGTATCGAGGAGGAGGAGGTCTACTTCCAAGGAGAAGAAGATCACTTTGACCAATTCCCCAACCAAGGCAAGATAATACTCTTGCAAAGTGCAAAGCTCACCATGAGCAAGGCATTACCCCACTTACTTTATGCTTATGATCCTATTTTCCCAGTTTTACTTTCCAAGTTTTACTTACCTTTGTTTTATCAAAGTACCTTTTGATTCATGATTCACTTGGTTAGTATTGGATTAGTACAAGAGTATCAAAGTTAGCCTAGAAGCAAAGCAGATTACTTAGCACCCCTCACACTTAGATGCTAGTGCTAAATTAAATTTGACTACTCTAGATGGGAACATGTGTTGGTGAAATGATGATGGTGAAAACCTTAGAATGATGAGTCATTTCCATTGAAAAATTTTGAAGGTGAATATGACATGATTTTTGACTTGGTGAACTTTACAAATACTGATGGTTGGGTTCGGATGCGATACCATTCCAATTTTACAAGTACCCCCACAATACCTGAATTTGGGTAAGGCTTAGCTGGAAACTTATGTATTTTAGTATGTGTTCCCTCTGAACAAGCGTCATCGGGGTTATGCCGAGGCTGCCTCTACAACAAACGGAATGATGTGAATTGACGTGAAATGAGGTGAATGTCCTACCCAAGTCCTGTGCAGTTCCCAGGCTGACTATCTGTCTTCACTGGGAGGTCAAGCTCATAGGGAGAGGTGTCTATACTAGGGTATGTAAATGAAAGGTTAAGATTGGTAGTTCGCGTACTGCGTACGATAAATCAGGGCCAGTTACCCCTGACGAGCTATTGCAATTGTTGTGGCACAAGTGTACAACCTTTGCAGAGTTTAACCTATTCGAATAGCCGCGTCCGCGGTCATGGACAGTTGGGAAGGCCATACTGTTCTGTCATCAGAACTTTTCTAAAAATATGAATGATGACTTGTGAATTTGAATTTGAAAGGTGACTTTGACTTTGAATCACAACAGAGTTGTGGGAATGACACTAATGTTCCCACTGGAGTTAGTTAACACTTGAATAAGTCTTTTCTCAAATACTTGTGAACAAAAATTGGCTTTATGCAAAATAAACTAGAACTTAGCACCCCTTACTAGAATTGTTAGCACTTACATTAGTATTAGTTTGCGAGTACTTTAAAGTACTCACGGCTGTGTCCCTGGCTATTCAAATGGCTATTCAAATGAAGAGGAGTAGAACTATCAAGATGACGACCAGCAGGACACCTACGACAACTAGGGAATCTTCTGACGTCAGACGTTGGCCTGTAGACTAGAGAGTCCCTTCTATTTACGCTTCTGCTATGAAACTATGAACTTTGTGTCCGTTGATCAATAGATCAACTATTTGTGTAATATTGGATCAAGTGATCTCGAATTGTAAGACGACTATGGTATGTAATGAATGATGACTTATGATATTCAACTGTTATGTCTCGCAACAACAATATTCCTGGGATTGCGATGTATGGCATAACATGCATCTGGACTAAAAAATCCGGGTGTTGACAAGGTGATCCTTTATCTCCGATTTTTTTAACATTGTGGCAGACGTGCTAGCTATTATTATTGCACGGGCTAAGGAAGCGGGTCAGATTGGGGGTCTTTTACCTCATCTAGTTGAGGGGGGAATTTCAATCCTACAATATGTTGATGACACAATTTTATTCATGGAACATGATATTGCTAAAGCATTGAACATGAAATTAATTCTATGAATTTTTGAACAACTCTCCGGTTTGAAAATTAACTTTGATAAGAGCGAGATCTTCTATTTCGGTAAAGCAAAGGATATTGAACAACAACATATGCAGATTTTTGGTTGTGAAGCAGGTGCTCTACCTTTTAAATATTTGGGTATACCCATCCATCACCGAATCTTGAGAAATGCTGAATGGAATCCAGTTGAAAGTTGTTTTGCTTCAAAATTAGGATGCTGGCGTAGTAAAATGCTTTCTTATGGGGATAGGTTGGTTCTCATTAATTCGGTGTTAACAAGTCTACCAATGTTTATGTTATCCTTTCATGGAAATACCTGTTGGGGTTAGAAAAATACTGGATTTCTACAGATCTAATTTCTTCTTGCAATCTGATGAAAAAAAGAAAAGATATAGACTCTCTAAATGGAACATAATCTGTAGACCGAAAGATCAGGGAGCCTGGGTATTGAAGTTCTGGAATTAAAGAATAAATGCTTACTGAGTAAATGGTTATACAAACTCCTTACTGAAGAGGGTATGTGGAAACAAATTTTGCACAACAAATATCTGCACTCTAAAACTTTACCACAAGTTGAGGCAAAGCCTACGGACTCGCCTTTTTGGAAAGGTCTTATGAAAGTGAAATCTGATTTTTTTCTAGAGGATATTTTAAAGTTGGTGATGGTAGTTATACGTTTTTTGGGAAGATGTCTGGTTAGGGGATGTTTCTCTATCACAACAATATCACTCTCTTTATAATATTGTACAACATAGAGATGTTCTGGTCTCCACAGTGTTGGCTCAAAATTCGTTGAATATTACTTTCAGGAGAGG
Organism: Lolium rigidum; assembly: GCF_022539505.1. NCBI lineage: Eukaryota > Viridiplantae > Streptophyta > Magnoliopsida > Poales > Poaceae > Lolium > Lolium rigidum. The sequence continues at coordinate 38,327,681 of NC_061511.1, read as the reverse complement.
TCTAAATGATCACAAATATACTGAATGGTTGCATTTGTGTATATGACTTATTACAATTAATCTCACTGGTAGGAACCTGATAAGTTTGAATGGAAGCTTACAGATTCGGGGGTGTTCACCGTTAAGTCTATGTATCTTGATTATATGAATGGTCATACTAGATTCCTACGCAAATATTTGTGAAAACTCAAAATCCCTTTAAAGATAAAAAATTTCATGTGGTTTCTTAACAATAAGGTCTTGCTTACTAAAGATAATTTGGCAAAACGTAGATGGATAGGATCTCAAAAGTGTTGTTTCTGTGATGCAAATGAAATTGTTCACCATTTGTTCCTTGCGTGTCCCTTTTCTATTATTATTTGACGGATGATTTACTTTGCTTATAATATTGCGGCACCCACGAGTACTAATATGTTTGGGAACTGGTTGTATGGAGTTCCAAAGAAAGATAAAAAGAAAATTCAAATTGGTATATCTGCTATATGCTGGACAATATGGAACACTAGAAATGATATGATTTTTAATAATCAAAAGGATACTAACTTTTTGCAGGTAATTCATCGAGCTGTGCATTGGATACAGTTATGGGCTTTCCTGCTACCGGAGGATCAGCACAAGGATATGGATACTGGCTGCAACAGACTGCTGGCAGTTACTCTGGATTTCTATTATCGGGCTACTGGGTGGCGACACAATAATATGATAGAGTATGGCTAGCCTATTTAGATGTTTGTTGTTCAATTGGTTGATTTATGTGGCAACCAAGTCGGATCCGTGATTGTATTTTATTTTCCTATGTCTCCCGTACTTGATACTTGATACTTGATATTTTACAGTTTTAATAAAAGGCCGTGTGCATCAATTGATGCAGAGGCTGGGGCTGTTGCTCCTTTATCTAAAAATCAGTAACTTGACAAAACATATATGAACTTGATTTATCTTAAAAAATCACGAAACTTGATGAAATACAGTTTTGTACGTCAAATGTAGATGAATTCATATGTATAACTTGATGAAACTTTAGATGAGTTTTCTATATGTAGCTTGATCAAACTTAGGTTTGCCTCCTACCATTTCATGAAACTTAGTTTCATATCTAAAACTTATTTTTATATTTTAATCCTGGCATGATGATCGCTCAGGATATCTTGTGCCAGGCTGGTTGGCGACATACTAGAAGGTTATATTGATTTGTAGTCAGAGTATATGTTTTTTTCGATGGTTGATTTTTGTATCAATCCTCGGTGATGCGTGAGTTGTAAACAATACTTTATCCGAACCTTGTATTGGTCATGAATAAATGGCCGTGTGCATCATCATGATGCAGAAGCCGGGGTAAACCCCCATTTTTTTAAAAAAAAATGAGGAGCTAGTAGTGCACTTGGATTTTTGTCAAGTGGGAGGATTTTCTATTAATCTGAAAGCAGTTACGAGTAACATATATATTGGTCAACTCGTCTTGGTCCAATGGCCGGTACGGTGTGCCCGCACTCTGCGCGCGCAAGATACCCAAACAGATCGAGTGTTATCGTCAAGTCGTCGTCCGTCGTCATTTTGTATTCCGAAACGGGCATTACTCCAGTTGTCTAGCATGCAGCGTTACTCTTGTTGGCTGGCTCGTACATATGGATAAACTTCCCCTACTGGCAAGGCAAGGCCTGAGGTCGCTGTACGTTGCTTATATGTCCATGCCAAGCAATGATAACGCCAAGCACCACATACTAGATAGTACATTTATACTTCACCTAGTGGCTAGGGCTGAGGTCGAGCGTACAGCAAACACCTCCAACTTCACCTATGACGGCTGCAAGTGCAACTGCACGAATCATCCTCGCCGCCTGCTTCTTCTTCCTCCCGCTCTCCTTCCATCCCCACCATGTTGCCGCCACCCCACCGTCTCTTTCCTTCAGCTTCGACTTCGCAAACACCTCCAAGTACCATCTAGCCGATCTCCGGTTTGAGGGCGACGCCGCCCTGAATGGCAAATTGGTTGACCTCACCTGCAACCCCATCGCGTACTACTGCAGGGGACGGATGTCCTACAACCACCCAGTGCAGTTCTACGACAACAACACTGGCGAGGTGGCCAGCTTCAGCACCACCTTCACCTTCGCCATGAACATGCTGCCCAACACAACAAAAAAGGGCGACGGCATGAGCTTCTTCATCTCCGGCTACCCCTCAAGATTACCACCGGAGTCGTCCAGTAATGTGCTTGGCCTCACAAACAGCAGCTCAAACATCTCTACTGGAGCTGACCGGTTCCTCGCCGTTGAGTTCGACACCTACGGAAACCCCTGGGATCCCACGGGATCACCCGACCACATGGGCATCGACCTCAATTCCATCACTTCGGTGAGTATAACCAGGGTGCCAAACTATAGCTTCAACGGCACCATGACAGCGACCATCACCTTCGACAACACCACAAGGACACTCGAGGCTACCCTGCACTTTGACTACAATAGCTCTATTGCCACCACCAGTGTCAAGACGCAGTTATCAGATCAGCTCGATGCCTTGCTCCCGCCTGTGGTGGCGGTGGGGTTCTCGGCATCCACAGGCGGTGACGCTGAGCTGCATCAGATACACTCTTGGTCCTTCAACTCAACTATGGCCTCAAGAGGTACGCAATTTTTTGAATTTACAGAAATATCTACGATAGACAATGAATATGCGTTTGTACATATGTCAATATGTGTGGTAGTACAATAAAAATTACTTTCGGTTGTTACATCTCAAATACCTTTTCAGCCTTTATGTAGATCGTAAATAATCTGATGAGAAGATAAGGTCTTTACTAGTGGTATTTTGCTGAAATGAAGAACCCAAGGCATTGACCATGATAAACGCAGTTTTCTAGTATGAGGAACCCCATACATTGACCATGCATGGTGCACATTAGGATCCATTGGATTGCGTATATATGGCATAATAGTAGTCATATGTCTACAATACATATTAATCGAGATGGCTCCTTGGCCATTGGCGGCCCTGCCAAGGGTGGAGCTAGACCAAACTCAATGAGGGTGCACAACTCGTTGGCTACCTTGTACTAATATGGGATTATTTGACCCATAATGGTGAATTAATCATGGATAAAATGGTCCACACATTATGTCGAGGATCGGAAGGTTAACAAAAAAAAACTACCCTAGATCATGTGAAACCCTCTTGTAATTGACAAGGCTTCCTTGGCGGCTCATACTCCCTTTCCTTTTTTCCGTGGAGGGTCTTACCGCTTAATGCCATCTCTCTCAGCACTTTTTTCTCCTTTAAATTTTTAAAAATAAAAAACCCTAGGTTTTTATGTTTCAAACATTACACACTTTCAGAAGTTCAACTTTTTTAGAGTTCAAATATATGAAAGTTAAAAATATAGGAAAAGTTAAATTTCTGAAAGTTTAAAATTGTTAAAAAGTTCGAAACTATGGTTGCTCAAATTTAGAAGTTTGTTTTTTTACGGAGCTTCAATCATTTGAAGTTGAAATTTCCGATAGGTTTTTTCTGAAGCTTTTGAAACTGCCAAAATACTTCAAAGTTTGGTCCAAGTTACAGAAGCTCAGACGCACATTCTTGAAAGTGAATAAAAAGGGAATTTTCAAAAATCAATGTTAAGTGCATTTCGGAAGCTCCGCAGCCCAAGTTCGGTAAATTTCAAAGTTCATTCCATATTTCAAAAAAATCGGCACATTTTCAAAAAATGAAATTTGAAAAAAAAAAACATTGCTAAAAAGAGTAGTCAACTATCTCCATGGTAGTGGCCTCAAGTCTGTAAGATCATACGGAACCCAACCATTGCCGAGTCAGAGTGAGAACTCGGTGGCATCGACCAGTTAAGTTCATGCCATTTGACTTCCACACCACGGCGGACTGCTAGCTGTGGCGAGGGGATGGGTAGAGCATAGTGAACTTTAATTTTCATTTGGCAACAAACATGTACTTAGCAGGCTGTGGTAAAATTGTAAGTGAGGTGCCTTCAGCACATTGGCATAGTAAAAATATTATTTTGATCGTAAAATATCCACTTTATATAGAAATTATGTTTATCCTAAGCATACAGTTCACACTGGGTTTGATTAAACATGGAAAGGGTAGAAAATTTCGGTAAACATCCACTATAGAGTAAATATTTACTTTATCGCAATCAGTTGTTACAAATTTTGCGACATTTATACAATATTACTTTTTTGGAGTAGATAATATATTCATCGAAATATTTGGAGAACTAGTATTTATTTATTATTTTCAATATTTATTTTAAATTAATATATGTTCTCCACAGAACCATCTTCAGGTGCTACTAATAAGTTCAGTCCAGGGCAAAGCCAGGTGCTCGGTAGCAAAGGTATATATGGAACCAACTTCATCATGGTGATCATATATTCCATTCTACTCTGTGTGCTACAACACATGATTATTCCAAAGGCTAGCGCTTTCCATATACAATAATATACAGATATAGAGATGATCGATTTGTTTTGATGGCCCTTCTTCCTTTGAGCAGATCGACACCGTCGAACATATATTATCGGAGGAGCAGTGATTCTTGTGATAGCCCTGCTTTTGGCAATTTGGTGGATCGCGGCATGGTATAGGTGGAAATGCACACGCGCACACTTTGGGAAGGATAGAGGGATTACACGATTCCATTACCGCGACTTGTCCATCGCAACAAATAAATTTTCGGAAATTATAGGACAGGGTGGCTTCAGCGTGGTATATAGAGGGACTCTCAATAACGAGGAGGTGGCTGTGAAGAAAATCATCAAGGACTCGAAGGGAGAATTTAAGGACTTCCTCACGGAGAGGGCCACAATCGGCAACACGAGACACATGAATGTGTTGAAGATTGAAGGCTGGTGCTGCACCATAAGCAATTTTAAGTATTGGTTCTCTCATACGTTGGACGACGTCATGCTCTTCCTTGTCTATGAGCTCATCGCTAATGGAAACCTCCACGAGCACCTTTATGAAAAGCCAGAAGTACTGTCCTGGGAAAAGAGGTATATAATTTAGTTATGTTTTCTTCTCCTATGTTTTATTGCTCTCTAGTTTATTTCTGTGATTTTGTTTCCTTATAACTGAGAAAACAATTTGAACTATTGTAACCCGATTTTATATGTGTCGTGCGGAAAAATAATGCAGGTACAAAATTGTGAAGGGCTTATGTTCCGCTCTTCATTACCTCCACCACCAATGCAGCCCATACATCTTGCACAGAGATATCAAACCAGGCAACATTCTGCTAGACAGTGAATTCAACGCCAAGCTCGGGGACTTCGGCCTGTCGAGGGTCGCCGAAGACGGCGGAGAAACAGCATTGCAGACAAGGGCTGTTGGTACCGCTCTCTACATGGATCCTCTGACCATGAAAGATGGACATGTCGACTTTCGTCGCAGCTCCGACGTCTACAGCTTTGGGATCGTTCTGCTAGAGATAGCGCATGGAGAAAATGACCCGTTCCTAGTCCACAAGCTGCGTACAGATCTACCTGAAACATTCGTGAAGGACTTTGCTGACAAGAAGCTTGATGGTAAGTTTATCAAGACTGAGATGGAGCGCGTCATTCTCCTGGCCCTACGGTGCACTGAACGAGAGGAGAACCAGCGGCCTTCACTCATTACTGCAACATATTTCCTGGAGAATGGCGGGGAGTTGCGCCCAGCTACTACTGCTCCTGCATAGGTAGCTAAGCTGTTCTCAGGAATCTTTGATCTTAATAGACACTTATATACTAGTTGTTTCATATTATTACTTGTTTCTTAGTCATACCTGTATCCCCCGCATAGGGTATGTAATAAGCAAGAGAAGATATGTGGAACTCTTCGTTATTCCGTTCATTGCTGTTTAGTGTGTATATCTTCTTCTTGTTTACTACTCCATATTTGGGCCTGTTTTAATTAAATTAGAATAGGTGAGTGACTGGTTTAATATTTGGGCCTGTTTTTATTTTATTTTTATCTGAGGCAAAGTCATCAATTTTGACTAGCACTATTCCCAAGATAATTTTTTCCAATCGTAACCACTGATACATGATTTGACTGGTGCCACTAAAACTTGTATTTTTGTCCATTTTCATAAGCTATAATGTACATTTTTTAGTTTCCGGGACGATTTTCAACGAGCGTGACCACCGAATAGATGGTTTGAGAGGGTTCACGAAAACTCGTGGTTTTCATATTTTCTGCCTACATTTTCGTAGGTCATAGCTCACAGTTTTAAGTACCGATATATGTTTGAACGGGTGTCACCAAAACTCGTATTTTTCGCGTTTTCTCCCCATTTTTGTGGGCTCTAGCGCATAGTTTTTTGTTTTCGGCATAACTTCTAGCGATCATGACCAACGATACATGGTTTGAGTGGTGTCGCCAAAACTCGTATTTTTCATGTTTTTTGCCTCCATTTTCGTGGGCTATAGCTCATAGTTTTCGATTCCCGAGATTATTTCTTGCGGTCGTAACCACCGATACATGATTTGAGTAGTGTCGCCAAACTCATATTTTCCAAGAGCTATATCTCATATTTTTCGGTTCCCGAAACGATTTCCAGCGACCATAACCACCAATACATGGTTTGAGAGGCTTCGTGAAAATTCATGTTTTTCTTGTTTTCTGCCCCCATTTTCGTGGGCCATAGCTCAAAGTTTTAAGTTCCCTGGACGATTTCTGGCGAAGGTGACCACCGATAAGTGTTTGGATGGTATTTTCATGTTTTCTGCCCTTTTTCGAGGGCTATAGCTGACCGTTTTCGGTTCCTGGACAACTTTTAGCGATCTTGACCACCGGTACATGGTTTGAGTGGCGTCGCCAATAGTCGTATTTTCCATGTTTTTCTGCCCCTTTTCATGTTTTTACGGTTTCCAAGAAAATTTATTGCGATTTTGACCACCGATAAATGATTTAAGTGGCGTCGCCAGAACAAGTATTTTTCGTGTTTTCTGCCTATTTCCATGAGCTAGAGTACATTTTTCGGTTCTCGGGACTATTTCCAACGACCTTGACCATCGATACATGGTTCGAGAGGCTTCACAAAAACTCATGATTTTCATGTTTTTTTTGCCTCCATTTCGTAGACCATAGCTTACAGTTTTATGTTCCCGGGACGATTTCTAGCGATGGTGACCACCGATACATGGTTGGACGGATGTCGCCAAAACTCGTCTTTTTCATGTTTTCTGCTAATTTCCATGGGCTATAATATGCAGTTTTCAGTTCCCCGGAAAATATCTAGCGATCGTGACCTCCGATACATGTTTTGAGTGGTGTCGCAAAATTTCGTATTTTTCATTTTTTCTGCCAATTTTCGTGGGACATAGCGCACAAATTTCGTTTCTCTAGACAGTTTCTTGCGATCCTAACTACCGGTACATAATTTGAGTGTCATCGCCAGTATTTTCCATATTTTATGCCCATTTGCATGAGCTATAGCGTACATTTTTCGGCTGCAGCGACGGTGACCACCGATACATGGTAAGATGGGTGTCCCCAAAACTCGCCGTTTCCATTTTTTCTACCGTTTTTCGTGGGCTATAGCGCACAACTTTGGTTTCCCGTGAAGATTTCCAGGGACGGTGACAACCGATACATGGTTAGACGGGTATCGCCAAAATGTGCATTTTCCATGTTTTCTGCCCATTTTTCGTGGGCCATAGCGCATAGTTTTTGGTTCCCAAAATATTTTCTTGCGATCATAATACCGGTACATGATTTGAGTGGTGTTGCCAAAAACTCATATTTTTCATGTGTTCTTCCCATTTTCATGAGCTATAACGCATATTTTTTGGTTCCCGGGACTATTTCCAGCGACCTTGACCACCGATACATGGTTTGAGAGGATTCACGGAAAAACTCAGATTTTTCATGTTTTCTGCCACCATTTTGTAGGCCATATCTTACAATTTTAAGTTCCCAGTATTAAATTGGAATAGGTGAGTGACTGGTTTCATATTTGGGCCTATTTTTATTTTATTTTTATCCGAGGCAAAGTCCTCAATTTTGACTGGCTCCATTCCCGAGACAATTTCTTGCGATCGTAACCACTGATACATGATTTAACTGGTGGCACTAAAACTTGTATTTTTAATGTGTTCTGTCCATTTTCATGAGCTATAGCGCATATTTTTTTAGTTCCCAGGATGATTTCCAACGAGCGTGACCACCCAATACATGGTTTGAGAGGGTTCGCGAAAACTTGTGTTTTTCATATTTTCTACCTCCATTTTCGTAGGCCATAGCTCACAGTTTTAAGATCCGATATATGTTTGGACGGATGTCACAAAAACTCGCATTTTTCGTGTTTTGTCCCCATTTTCGTGGGCTCTAGCGCATAGTTTTGGTTTCGGCACAACTTCTAGCGATCATGACCAACGATACATGGTTTGAGTGGTTTCGCCAAAACACGTATTTTTCATGTTTTCTGCCTCCATTTTCGTGGGCATAGTTTTGGTTTCGGCTCATAGTTTTTGATTCCCGAGACAATTTCTTGCGGTTGTAACCACCGATACATGATTTAAGTAGCGTCGCCAAACTCATATTTTTCATGACCTATATCGCACATTTTTCGGTTCCCGGAACTTTTTCCAGTGACCGTAACCACCGATACATGGTTTGAGAGGCTTCGTGAAAATTCATGTTTTTCTTGTTTTTTGCCACCATTTTCATGGGCCATAGCTCAAAGTTTTAAGTTCCCTGGACGACTTCCGGTGAAGGTGACCACCGATAAATGTTTGGATGAGTGTCACCAAAACTCGTATTTTCATATTTTCTGCCCATTTTCGAGGGCTATAGCTCACCGTTTTCGGTTCCCAGGACAACTTCTAGCAATCTTTACCACCGATACATGGTTTTAGTGGCGTCGCCCAAATCGTATTTTCCATGTTTTCTGCCCCTCTTCATGTTTTTACGATTCCGAAGAAAATTTATTGCCATTGTAACCACCGATAAATGATTTGAGTGGCGTCACCAGAAATTGTATTTTTCGTGTTTTCTGCCTATTTCCATGAGCTAGAGCGCACATTTTTCGGTTCCCGGGACTATTTCCAACGACCTTGACCACCGATACATGGTTTGAGAGGCTTCATGAAAACTCATGTTTTTCATATTTTCTGCCACCATTTCGTAGGCCATAGCTTACAGTTTTATGTTGCCGGGACGATTTAAAGCAATGGTGACCACAGATACATGGTTGAACGGATGTCGCCAAAACTTGTCTTTTTCATGTTTTTTTGTCTATTTTCGTGGGCTATAATACGCAGTTTTCAGTTCCCGACACAATATGTAGCGATCGTGACCTCCGATACATGTTTTGAGTGGTGTCGCAAAATTCGTATTTTTCATGTTTTCTGCCCATTTTCGTGGGATATAGCGCATAGATTTCGTTTCTCGAGACAGTTTCTTGCGATCGTAACTACCGGTACATTATTTGAGTGCCATCACCAAAATTAGTATTTTTCATATTTTATGCCCATTTTCCTGAGCTATAGCGTACATTTTTTTGGCTGGAGCGACGGTGACCACCGATACATGGTAAGACGGGTGTTCCCAAAACTAGTCGTTTCCATTTTTCTACCGTTTTTCATGGGCTATAGCGTGAAACTTTGGTTTCCCATGACGATTTCTAGGGACGGTGACAACCGATACATGGTTAGACAGGTGTCGCCAAAATGCGCATTTTCCATGTTTTCTGCCCATTTTTCGTGGGCAGAGAAAAGCTTTTGGTTCCCAAAATAGTTTCTTGTGATCATAATACCGATACATGATTTGAGCAGCGTCGCTAAAACTCATATTTTTCTTGTGTTATGCCCATTTTCATGAGCTATAACGCATATTTTTCGGTTCCTGGACTATTTCCAACGACCTTGACCACCGATACATGGTTTGAGAGCTTCACGAAAACTTACATTTTCATGTTTTCTGCCTCCATTTCGTAGGCCATAGCTTACAGTTTTAAGTTCTCGGGGCGATTCCTAGCGATGGTGACCACCGATACATGGTTGGATGGGTGTCACCAAAACTCGCCTTTTTCATATTTTCTACCCATTTTCGTGGGATATAGCACACCATTTTTGGTTCTCGGACAACTTCTAGCAATTGTGACCACGGATACATGGTTTGAGTGGCGTCGCTAGAAGTCGTATTTTCCAAGTTTTCTGCCCCTTTACGTGGGCTATAGCGTCGCTAGAAAATTTCGTGCGATCGTAACCACCTATACATGTTTGAGTAGCGTCGGCAAAAATCATATTTTTCATGTTTTCTTCCTATTTCGATGGGCTATAGCATACATTTTTCGGTTCCGGGGCGGTTTCCAGTAACCTTGACAACCAATACATGGTTTGAGAGGCTTCACGAAAACTCATGTTTTCAGGTTTTGTGCCTCCATTTTGTGGGCCATAGCTTACTGTTTTAAGTTCCCTCGACAATGTCCAATGACGGTGACCACCGATACATGGTTGGACGAGTGTCGCTAAAGCTCGCTTTTTCATGTTTTCTGCCCATTTTCGTGGGCTATAACGCACATTTTTCGGTTCCTGAGACAATTTGTAGCGATCGCGACCACCGATACATGGTTTGAGTAGAGTGGCAAAAAATCATATTTTTCATGTATTCTCCCCATTTTCATGAGCTATAGCGCACAGATTTCGGTTTCCAAGACAGTTTCTTGCGATGTAACTACAGATACAAGATTTGAGTGGCGTCGCAAAAATTAGTATTTTTCATGTTTTATGCCCATTTTCATGAGCAATAGCGCACATTTTTTGCTCCAGGGACGATTTCTAGCGACTGTTACCATTGATACATGGTTTGAGAGGCTCGCGAAAACTCGTGTTGTTCATGTTTTATGCCTCCATTTTCATGGGCTAGAACTCACAGTATTAAGTTCCCGGGTCGATTTTCAGGAACGGTGACCACCGATATATGGTTAGATGAGTGTCGTCAAAACTCACGTTTTCCATGTTTTCTGCCCATTTTCGTAGACTAGAGCACATTGTTTTTGGTTCCCTGAAAAATTTCCAACGATCATGACCATCGATAAATGGTTTGACTAGCATCGCCAAAACTCGATTTTTTCATGTTTTCTGCCCATTTTCATGAGCTATAACATACTTTTCGGTTCCCATAATGATTTCCAGCAACGGTGACCAGCTATACATGATTTGAGTGGCGTCGCCAAAATGCACATTTTCCATGTTTTCTGCCCATTTTCTTGAGCCATAGCGCATATTTTTCGGTTCCAGAGACGATTTCCAGCGACCGTGACCACCGATACGTGGTTTGAGAGACTTAGCGAAAATCGTGTTTTCCATATTTTGTGCCTCCATTTTCATGGCCCATATCTCACAGTTTTAAGTTCCCTAGATGATTTCCGGCGAAGGTGACCACAGATACATGTTTGTGTGGGTGTCACAAAAACTCGGCCTTTTCATTTATTCTGCCCATTTTCGTGGGATATAGCACACCATCTTCGATACTCGGGACAACTTCTAGCGATCATGACCACATATACATGGTTTGAGTGGCATTGCCAAAAGTCATATTTTCCATGTTTTCTGCCCCTTTTCGTGGGCTATAGCGCACATTTTTCGGTTCCCAAGAAAATTTCTTGTGATCGTAACCACCAATACATGTTTGAGTGGCATCGCCAAAACTCGTATTTTTCATGTTTTCTGCCAATTTCCATGAGCTATAGCGCACATTTTTGGTTCACGGGACTATTTCCAACGACCTCGACCACTGATACATGGTTTGAGAGGCTTCACGAAAAAACATGTTTTTCATGTTTTCTACCTCCATTTGGTAGGTCAGAGCTTATAGTTTTAAGTTCTTGGGACGATTTTCAGCGATGGTGACTACCGATCCATTGTTAGACGGGTGTCGCCAAAACTCGCATTTTTCATGTTTTCTACCCATTTTTGTGGGCTATAACACACAATTTTCAGTTCCCAGAACAATTCCTAGCGATCGTGGCCTCCGATACAAGTTTTGAGTGGTGTCATAAAAAATCATATTTTTCATGTTTTCTGCCAATTTTCGTGGGCTATAGCGCATAGATTTTGGTTCCCAAGACAGTTTCTTGCGATTCGCAACTACCGATACATGATTTGAGTGGCATTTGCAAAATTACTATTTTTCATATTTTATGCCCATTTTCATGAGCTATAGCGTATATTTTTTTGCTGCAGTGACGGTGACCACCAATACATGGTAAGACGGGTGTTGCAAAAACTCGCCATTCCCATATTTCAGCCGTTTTTTGTGGGCTATAGCGTGGAAATTTGGTTTCGCATGACGATTTCTAGGGACGGTGACAACCGATACATGGTTAGATGGGTGTCGCCAAAATGCGTATTTTCCATGTTTTCTGCCCATTTTTCATGGGCCATAGCGCATAGTTTTTGGTTCCCGAGATAGTTTCTTGCGATAATAATACCGATACATGATTTGAGTGGGGTCGACAAAACTCGTATTTTTCATGTCTTCTGCCCATTTTCATGAGCTATAACGCATATTTTTCCGGTTCCCGGGACTATTTCCAGCGACCTTGACCACCAATACATGGTGTTAGAGGCTTCGCGAAAACTCATGTTTTCATGTTTTCTGCCTCCATTTCGTAGGACATATCTTACAGTTTTAAGTTCCCGAGACGATTTCTAGCAATCATGACACTGATACATGGTTTGAGTGGCATCGCTAAAAGTTGTATTTTCCATGTTTCTGCCCCTTTTCGTGGGCTGTGGCGCACAGTTTTCGGTTTCCAAGAAAATTTATTGCGATCGTAACCACCGATACATGTTTGAGTGGTTTCGCCAAAACTCGTATTTTTCATGTTTTCTGTCTATTTCGATGAGCTATAGCGCACATTTTTCGGTTCCGGGACGATTTCTCATGAAAACTCATGTTTGAGAGGCTTCACGAAAACTCATGTTTTCATGTTTTCTACCTCCATTTCTTAGGCCATAGCTTAGGGTTTTAAGTTCCCTAGATGATTTCCAACAACGGTGACCACCGATACATGGTTGGACGAGTGTCGCCAAAACTCACCTTTTTCATATTTTCTGCCCATTTTCGTGGGCTATAACGCATAGTTTTCGGTTCCCGGGACAATTTGTAGAGATCGTGACCACTGATACATGGTTTGAGTGGATTCGCAAAAACTCATAGTAATCATATTTTCTACCCATTTTCATGGTCTAAGCGCACAGATTTTGGTTCCCGGGACAGTTTCCTGCGATCGTAACCACCGATACATTATTTGAGTAGTGGCGTCTGATACGCGTACAGCACGCGTCCGTTGGGAACCCCAAGAGGAAGGTGTGATGCGTACAGCGGCAAGTTTTTCCTCAGTAAGAAACCAAGGTTTATCGAACCAGTAGGAGCCAAGAAGCACGTTGAAGGTTGATGGCGGTGGAGTGTAGTGCGGCGCAACACCAGGGATTCCGGCGCCAACGTGGAACCTGCACAACACAACCAAATTACTTTGCCCCAACGTGACAGTGAGGTTGTCAATCTCACCGGCTTGCTGTAACAAAGGATTAGATGTATAGTGTGGATGATGATTGTTGCAGAAAACAGTAGAACAAGTATTGCAGTAGATTGTATTTGATGTTAAGAATGGACCGGGGTCCACAGTTCACTAGAGGCGTCTCTCCCATAAGAATAAGCATGTTGGGTGAACAAATTACAGTTGGGCAATTGACAAATTAAGAGGGCATGACCATGCACACACATGTTATGATGAGTAGTGTGAGATTTAATTGGGCATTACGACAAAGTACATAGACCGCTATCCAGCATGCATCTATGCCTAAAAAGTCCACCTTCAGGTTATCATCCGAACCCCCTCCAGTATTAAGTTGCAAACAACAGACAATTGCATTAATTATGGTCCGTAATGTAATCAACGAATATATCCTTAGACGTAGCATTGATGTTTTATCCCTAGTGGCAACAGCACAACCACAACCTTAGGGGTTGCTGTCACTCCCCCAGATTTAATGGAGACATGAACCCACTATCGAGCATAAATACTCCCTCTTGGAGTTACAAGTATCAACTTGGCCAGAGCCTCTACTAGCAACGGAGATCATGCAAGATCATAAACAACACATAGATGATATTGATAATCAACATAACATAGCATTCACTTATTCATCGAATCCCAACAAACACAACATATAGCATTACAGATAGATGATCTTGATCATGTTAGGCAGCTCACAAGATCCAATAATGATAGCACAATTAGGAGAAGACGACCATCTAGCTACTACTATGGACCCATAGTCCAGGGGTGAACTACTCACACATCACTCCGGAGGCGACCATGGCGGTGAAGTGTCCTCCGGGAGATGATTCCCCTCTCCGGCAGGGTGCCGGAGGCGATCTCCTGAATCCCCCGAAATGGGATTGGCGGCGGCGGCGTCTCTGGAAGGTTTTTCCTATCGTGGCTCTTGGTACTGGAGTTATTATCGATGAAGGCTTAAGTAGGCAGAGAAGATAGGTCAGGGGGCGCCACGAGGGCCCCACACAACAGGCCGGCGCGGCCAGGGCCTGGGCCGCGCCGCCCTAGCGTGTGGGCGCCTCGTCGCCCCACTTTGTTTCCTCTCCGGACTTCTGGAAGCTTCGTGAAAAAATAAGATCCTGGGCGTTGATTTCGTCCAATTCCGAGAATATTTCCTTACTAGGATTTCTGAAACCAAAAACAGCAGAAAACAAGAATCGGCTCTTCGGCATCTTGTTAATAGGTTAGTGCCGGAAAATGCATAAATATGACATAAAGTATGTGTAAAATATGTAGGTATCATCAATAAAGTAGCATGGAACATAAGAAATTATCGATACGTTGGAGACGTATCAGCATCCCCAAGCTTAATTCCTGCTCGTCCCAAGTAGGTAAACGATAACAAAGATAATTTCTGAAGTGACATGCCATCATAATCTTGATCATACTATTGTAAGCACATGTAATGAATGCAGCGATTCGAAGCAATGGTAATGCAATGAGTAAACAACTGAATCATATAGCAAAGACTTTTCATGAATAGTACTTTCGAGACAAGCATCAATAAGTCTTGCATAAGAGTTAACTCATAAAGCAATAATTTCAAAGTAAAGGTGTTGAAGCAACACAAAGGAAGATTAAGTTTCAGCGGTTGCTTTCAATTTGTAACATGTATATCTCATGGATATTGTCAACATAAAGTAATATAATAAGTGCAATATGCAAGTATGTAGGAATCAATGCACAGTTCACACAAGTGTTTGCTTCTTGAGATGGAGAGAAATAGGTGAACTGACTCAACATAAAAGTAGAAGAAAGGCCCTTCGCAGAGGGAAGCATCGATTGCTATATTTGTGCTAGAGCTTTGGTTTTGAAAACAAGAAACAATTTTGTTAACGGTAGTAATAAAGCATATGCATCATGTAAATTATATCCTACAAGTTGCAAGCCTCATGCATAGTATACTAATAGTGCCCGCACCTTGTCCTAATTAGCTCGGATTACCTGGATTATCACCGCAATACATATGTTTTAACCAAGTGTCACAAAGGGGTACCTCTATGCCGCCTGTACAAAGGTCTAAGGAGAAAGCTCGCATTGGATTTCTCGCTTTTGATTGTTCTCAACTTAGACATCCATACCGGGACAACATAGACAACAGATGATGGACTCCTCTTTAATGCATAAGCATTTAGCAACAATTAATTTTCTCATATGAGATTGAGGATATTTGTCCAAAACTGAAACTTCCACCATGGATCATGGCTTTAGTTAGCGGCCCAATGTTCTTCTCTAACAATATGCATGCTCAAACCATTCAACTAATGGTAAATCGCCCTTACTTCAGACAAGACGGACATGCATAGCAACTCACATGATATTCAACAAAGAGTAGTTGATGGCGTCCCCAGGAACATGGTTATCGCACAACAAGCAACTTATAAGAAATAAAATGCATAAGTACATATTCAATACCACAATAGTTTTTAGGCTATTTGTCCCATGAGCTATATATTGCAAAGATAGAGGATAGAAATTTAAAGGTAGCACTCAAGCAATTTACTTTGGAATGGCGGAGAAATACCATGTAGTAGGTATGATGGACACAAATGGCATAGTGTTTGGCTCAAGGATTTTGGATGCATGAGAAGTATTCCCTCTCGATACAAGGTTTAGGCTAGCAAAGATATTTGAAACAAACACAAGTATGAACCGGTACAGCAAAACTCACATAAAAGATATATTGTAAGCATTATAAGACTCCATACCGTCTTCCTTGTTGTTCGACCCTTACTAGAAATTATCTAGACCTTAGAGAGACCAATTATGCAAACCAAATTTAAGCAAGCTCTATGTATTTCTTCATTAATAGTTGCAAAGTATATGATGCAAGAGCTTAAACATGAGCAAAACAATTGCCAAGTATCAAATTATTCAAGACATTCTACCAATTACTACATGTAGCATTTCCCGTTTCCAACCATATAACAATTTAACGAAGAAGATTCAACCTTCGCCATGAATATTATGAGTAAGGCCTAAGGACATATTTGTCCACATGCAATAGCGGAGCGTGTCTCTCTCCCACACAATGAATTCTAGGATCCATTTTATTCAAACAAAACAAAAACAAAAACAAACAGACGCTCCAAGCAAAGTACATAAGATGTGATGGAATAAAAATATAGTTTCACTAGAGGAACCTGATAATGTTGTCGATGAAGAAGGGGATGCCTTGGGCATCCCCAAGCTTAGACGCTTGAGTCTTCTTGAAATATGCAGGGGTGAACCACCGGGGCATCCCCAAGCTTAGAGCTTTCACTCTCCTTGATCATATTGTATCATCTCCCTCTCTTGATCCTTGAAAACTTCCTCCACACCAAACTCAAAACAACTCATTAGAGGGTTAGTGCACAATCAAAATTCACATGTTCAGAGGTGACATAATCATTCTTAACACTTCTGGACATTGCACAAAGCTACTGAAAGTTAATGGAATAGAAAAATCCATCAAGCATAGCAAAACAGGCAATGCGAAATAAAAGGCAGAATCTGTCAAAAACAGAACAGTCTGTAAAGACGAATTTCTAAGAGGCACCAGACTTGCTCAAATGAAAATGCTCAAATTGAATGAAAGTTGCGTACATATCTGAGGATCACTCACGTAAATTGGCATAATTTTCTGAGTTATCTACAGAGAATTAGGCTCAGATTCGTGACAGCAAGAAATCTGTTTCTGCGCAGTAATCCAAATCTTGTATGAACCTTACTATCAAAGACTTTACTTGGCACAACAATGCAACAAAACTAAGATAAGGAGAGTTTTCTACAGTAGTAACAACTTCCAAGACTCAAATATAAAACAAAAGTGCAGTAGTAAAATCATGGGTTGTCTCCCATAAACGCTTTTCTTTAACGCCTTTCAGCTAGGCGCAGAAAGTGTGTATCAAGTATTATCAAGAGACAAAGCATCAACATCATTTTCACAATTTATCCCATTAGGTATCTTAGATGCTCCTTTTTCTATAGTGGTATTAAGAGCTTTATCAATTTTAGGCCTATAATATTTTTTTGGTTTAGGCACCTTAGAGACATACATGAACTTTTGCTCCTTACCCACATAAGCTTTCTCTCTAAACTTAATAGACGAAAAAGTTGAACCCAAGGTTCTCATAGCTTCTTCAAGTTCACTAATCCTTTGGGTTTGATTATCATGAATAGCACAAGCTTCTAAGATGGCAATTCTCTCATTAATTCCGCCTAGAGATCTATCAAGTTTATCAATGCTATCAAGTAATGCTCCCAAATTAGTCTCAATACTTGGAAGATTTTGCTCTATGGTTTCCAACTTTTTCATGACATCTTCAAGAGAGGTTTCAATTTTAACTTCATTAACAGGTGGTATTCCAAATAGACTCTCAATAATGCAACTAGCTTCTAAGGCAGGGGTACCTAGGAAATTACCTCCCGCGAGACAATCAAGAACATACCTATTCCAGCTAGAGATACCAACATAAAAATTCCTGAGTAGGATAGTGGTGGAGTGTTTCTTAGTGCACCTGTTATGGGCATCACTAATTCTATACCAAGCATCTTTTAAACATTCTCCCCCTTGTTGCTTAAACGAACGAACTTCAACTTCAGGATTACTCATTTTAGCAACAGTAAATAAAAAAACTAGATAAAGTAAATGCAAGTAACTAAGTTTTTGTGTGTTTTTAGTATAGCAAATAATATAGCAAGTAAAGTAAAACTAGCAACTAATTTTTTTGTGTTTTGATATAGTGCAGCAAACAAAGAAGTAAATAAAATAAAGCAAGACAAAAACAAAGTAAAGAGATTGGAAGTGGAGACTCCCCTTGCAGCGTGTCTTGATCTCCCCGGCAACGGCGCTAGAAAAAGAGCTTGATGCGCGTACAGCACGCGTCCGTTGGGAACCCCAAGATGAAGGTGTGATGCGTACAGCGGCAAGTTTTCCCTCAGTAAGAAACCAAGGTTTATCGAACCAGTAGGAGCCAAGAAGCACGTTGAAGGTTGATGGTGGCGGAGTGTAGTGCGGCGCAACACCAGGGATTCCGGCGCCAATGTGGAACCTGCACAACACAACCAAATTACTTTGCCCCAACATGACAGTGAGGTTGTCAATCTCACCGGCTTGCTGTAACAAAGGATTAGATGTATAGTGTGGATGATGATTGTTGCAGAAAACAATAGAACAAGTATTGCAGTAGATTGTATTTGATGTTAAGAATGGACCGGGGTCCACAGTTCACTAGAGGCGTCTCTCCCATAAGAATAAGCATGTTGGGTGAACAAATTACAGTTGGGCAATTGACAAATAAAGAGGGCATGACCATGCACATACATGTTATGATGAGTAGTGTGAGATTTAATTGGGCATTACGACAAAGTACATAGACCGCTATCCAGCATGCATCTATGCCTAAAAAGTCCACCTTCAGGTTATCATCTGAACCCCCTCCAGTATTAAGTTGCAAACAACAGACAATTGCATTAAGTATGGTGTGTAATGTAATCAACGAATATATCCTTAGACATAGCATTGATGTTTTATCCCTAGTGGCAACAGCACATCCACAACCTTAGGGGTTGCTTGTCACTCCCAGATTTAATGGAGACATGAACCCACTATCGAGCATAAATACTCCCTCTTGGAGTTACAAGTATCAACTTGGCCAGAGCCTCTACTAGCAACGGAGAGCATGCAAGATCATAAACAACACATAGATGATATTGATAATCAACATAACATAGCATTCACTTATTCGTCGGATCCCAACAAACACAACATATAGCATTACAGATAGATGATCTTGATCATGTTAGGCAGCTCACAAGATCCAACAATGATAGCACAATTAGGAGAAGACGACCATCTAGCTACTGCTATGGACCCATAGTCCAGGGGTGAACTACTCACACATCACTCCGGAGGCGACCATGGCGGTGAAGAGTCCTCCGGGAGATGATTCCCCTCTCCGGCGGGGTGCCGGCGGCGATCTCCTGAATCCCCCGAGATGGGATTGGCGGCGGCGGCGTCTCTGGAAGGTTTTCCGTATCGTGGCTCTCGGTACTGGAGTTATTATCAACGAAGGCTTAAGTAGGCGGAGGAGATAGGTCAGGGGGCGCCACGAGGGCCCCACACAACAGGCCGACGCGGCCAGGGCCTGGGCCGCGCCGCCCTAGCGTGTGGGCGCCTCGTCGCCCCACTTCGTTTCCTCTCCGGACTTCTGGAAGCTTCGTGGAAAAATAAGATCCTGGGCGTTGATTTCATCCAATTCCGAGAATATTTCCTTACTAGGATTTCGAAACCAAAAACAGCGAGAAAACGACAATCGGCTCTTCGGCATCTTGTTAATAGGTTAGTGCCAGAAAATGCATAAATATGACATAAAATATGTATAAAACATGTAGGTATCATCAATAAAGTAGCATGGAACATAAGAAATTATCGATACGTTGGAGACGTATCAGCGTCGCACAAATTAGTATTTTTCATGTTTTATGCCCTTTTTCATCAGCAATAGCGCACATTTTTTGGTCCATGGAGGATCTCAGCGATCGTTACCATTGATACATGGTTTGAGAGGCTCGCGAAAACTCGTGTTTTTCATGTTTTTTCTGCCTCCATTTTCATGGGCTATAACTCACAGTTTTAAGTTCCTAGAACGATTTTCAGGAACGATGACCACCGATATATGGTTAGACGGGTGGCGCCAAAACTCACATTTTCCATGTTATCTGCCCATTTTCGTAGTCTAGAGTGCACTGTGTTTGGTTCCTAAGAAAATTTCCAACGATCGTGACCATCGATACATGGTTTGACTGGCGTCACCAAAACTTGTATTTTTCATATTTTCTGCCCATTTTCATGACCTATAGCGCATATTTTTCGCTTCTCGGAAGGATTTCCAACAACGGTGACCAGCTATACATGATTCGATTGACGTCGCCAAAATGCGCATTTTCCATGTTTTCTACCCATTTTCTTGAGCTATAGCGCATATGTTTTTGGTTCCCGAGGTGTTTTCCAGCGACGGTGACCACTGATACGTTGTTTGAGAGACTTCACGAAAACACATGTTTTTCATGTTTTCTGCCTCCATTTTCGTGGGTCATATCTCACAGTTTTCAGTTCCCGAGACGATTTCTAGCGAAGGTGACCACCGATACATGTTTGTGCTGGTGTCACCAAAACTCGGCCTTTTCATTTATTCTGCCCATTTTTATGGGATATAGCAAACTGTTTTCGGTTCTCGGGACAACTTCTATGGATCGTGACCACCGATACATGGTTTGAGTGGCGTTGCTAAAAGTCGTATTTTCCATGTTTTCTGCCCCTTTTGTGGGCTATAGCGCACATTTTTCGGTTCCCAAGAAAATTCCTTGCGACCGTAACCACCTATACATGTTTGAGTTGCTTTGCCAAAACTCGTATTTTTCATGTTTTCTGCCTATTTCGATGAGGTATAGCGCATACTTTTCGGTTCCAAAACGATTTCCAGCGACCTTGACAACCAATAGATGGTTTGAGAGGCTTCACGAAAACTCATGTTTTCATGTTTTGTGCCTCCATTTCGTAGGCCATAGCTTACAGTTTTAAGTTCCCTAGAAAATTTCCAACAACGGTGATCACCAATACATGGTTCGACGAGTGTCTCCAAAACTCGCTTTATTCATGTTTTCTGCCCATTTTCGTGGGCTATAACGCATAGTTTTTAGTTCCCGGGACAATTTGTAGCGATCGTGACTACCGATACATGGTTTGAGAGGCTTCACAAAACTCATGTTTTTCAAGTTTTCTGCCTCCATTTCCTAGGCCATAGCTTACAGTTTTAAGTTCCCGAGACGATTTCCAGCGATGGTTACCACCGATACATGGTTGGACGGGTGTCACTGAAAGTCGCCTTTTTCATGTTTACTACCCATTTTCGTGGGATATAGCACACTATTTTCGGTTTTCTTGGTTGTCGGGACAACTTCTATTGATCGTGACCACCGATACATGGTTTGAGTGGCGTCGCTAAAAGTCGTATTTTCCATGTTTTCTGCCCCTTTTCGTGGGCTATAGCACATAGTTTTCGGTTCCCAAGAAAATTTCTTCGATCGTAACCACCGATACATGTTTGAGTGGCATCGCGAAAACTCTTATTTTTTATGTTTTATGCCTATTTCGATGAGCTATAGCGCACATTTTCGGTTCCGGGACGATTTCCAGCGACCTTGACCACCATAGTTTGAGAGGCTTCACGAAAACTCATGTTTTCATGTTTTCTGCCTCCATTTCTTAGGCCATAGCTATTCAAAAAAAATTGGAACCATTAACTAGAATTATATCTTTTTTTTTAATTGTAGTAGTGAACGACTCTTAAACTTAAATAGGTATTATCTCCCCCGTCCTTTTAATGGCATAATAAAATTATTATGGCTTTATGCCTAATCCGTGTATAGATAACAGTTTTAATTTCCCTAGACAATTTCCAACGACAGTGACCACCGATACATGATTGGACGAGTGTCGCCAAAACTCACCTTTTTCATATTTTCTGCCCATTTTCGTGGGCTATAACGCATATTTTTCGGTTCCCGGGACAATTTGTAGAGATCGTGACCACCGATATATGGTTTGAGTCGAGTCGCAAAAACTCATATTTTCATGTTTTCTGCCAATTTTCGGTTCCCGAGGCAGTTTCTCACGATCCTAAATAACGATACATGATTTGAGTGGCGTCGCAAAAATTAGTATTTTACATGTTTTATGCCCATTTTCATGAGTAATAGCGCACATTTTTTGCTCCAGGGATGATTTCTAGCGACCGTTACCATTGATGCATGGTTTGAGTGGCTCGCAAAAACTCGTGTTGTTCATGTTTTCTGCCTCCATTTTCATGGGCTATAACACACAGTTTAAAGTCCCAGGGAGATTTTCAGGAACGGTGACCACCGATATATGGTTAGACGGGTGTCGCCAAAACTCGCATTTTCCATATTTTCTGCCCATTTTCGTAAGCTAGAGCGCTCTGATTTCGATTCCCAGGATAATTTCCAACGATCGTGACCATGAATACATGGTTTGAGTGGCGTCCCCAAAACTCGAATTTTTCATGTTTTCTGCCAATTTTCATGAGCTATAGCGCGTATTTTTGGTTCCCGGAATGATTTCCAGCAGCGGTGACCAGCAATACATGATTTGAGTGGTGTTACCAAAATACAAATTTCCATGTTTTCTGCCCATTTCCTTGACCTATAGCGCATATTTTTCGGTTCCCCAGACGATTTCCAGCGACCGTGACCACCGATACATGGTTTGAGGGACTTCGCGAGAATCGTGTTTTTCATGTTTTCTGTCTGCATTTTTGTATGCCATATCTGATAGTTTTATGTTCCGTGGATGATTTCCGGGTACATGTTTGTACGGGTGTCACCAAAACTCGTATTTTTAATGTCTTATTCCCATTTTCATGGGCTATAACGCATATTTTTCGGTTCCCGGGACTATTTCCAGCGACCTTGAACACCGATACATTGTTTGAGAAGCTTCAGGAAAACTAATGTTTTTAATGTTTTCTGCCTCCATTTCGTAGGCCATAGCTTACAGTTTTAAGTCCTGAGACGATTGCCTGCGATGGAGAGACCACCGATACATGGTTGGATGGGTGTCACCAAAACTCGCCTTTTTCATGTTTTCTATCCATTTTCGTGAGACATAGCACACCATTTTCGGTACTCGGGACAACTTTTAGTGATCGTGGGCACCGATACATAGTTTGAGTGGCGTCACTAAAAGTCGTATTTTCCATGTTTTCTGCCCCTTTTCGTGGGCTATAGCGCACAGTTTTTGGTTCCCAAGAAAATTTATTGCAATCGTAACCACCGATACATGTTTGAGTGGCATCATCAAAACTCGTATTTTTCATGTTTTCTGCCTATTTCGATAAGCTATAGGGCATATTTTTCGGTTCCGGGACGATTTCGAGCGAACTTGACCAGCAATACATGGTTTGAGAGGCTTCACGAAAACTCATGTTTTCATGTTTTCTGCCTCCATTTCGTAGGCCACAGCTAACAGTTTTAACTTCCCTGGACGATTTCCAATGACGGTGGCCATCGATACGTGGTTTGAGAGACTTCGCGAAAATCGTATTTTTCATGTTTTCTGCCTCCATTTTCGTGGGCCATATCTCACAGTTTTAAGTTCCCTCGATGATTTTTGGCGAAGGTGACCACCGATACATGTTTGTACGGGTGTTACCAAAAATCGTCTTTTTCATTTATTCTGCCCATTTTTGGGGGATATAGCATACGGTTTTCGATTCTCGAGACAACTTCAAGCGATCATAACCACCGATACATGGTTTAAGTGGCGTCGCTAAAAGTCATATTTCCATGTTTTCTGCCCTTTTCATGGGCTATAGAGCATGGTTTTTGGTTCCCATTAAAATTTCTTGTGATCCTAACCACCGATATGTGTTTGACTGGTGTCGCCAAAACTCGTATTTTTCATGTGCCTACTTCCATGCGCTATAGCGCACATTTTTCAGTTCTCGGAACGATTTCTAGCGACCTTGACAACCGATACATGGTTTGAGAGACTTCACAAAAAATCATGTTTTTCATGTTTTTGCCTCCATTACGTAGGTCGTAGCTTACATTTTTATGTTCCAGGGACGATTTCCAACGATGGTGATCACCGATACATGGTTGGATGGGTGTCACCAAAACTCGCCTTTTTCATGTTTTCTGCCTATTTTCGAGGGCTATAACGCACAGTTTTTGGTCCCCAGGACAGTTTCTAGCTATCATGACCACCGATACATGGTTTGAGTGGTGTCGCAAAAACTCGTATTTTTCATGTTTTCTGCCTATTTTCATGAGGTATAGCGCATATTTTTTGGTTCCCGAGATAGTTTCTTGCGATTATAACTACCGATACATGATTTCACTGGCCTCGCCAAAATTAGTATTTTTCATATTTTTGCCCATTTTCATGAGCTATAGCACACATTTTTTTTGGTTCAAGGGATGATTTGCAGCGAATGTGACCATTCGTACATGGTTTGAGAGGCTTCGTGAAACTCATGTTTTTCATGTTTTCTGCCTCCTTTTCCATGGGCTATAACTCGCAGTTTTAAGTTCCCGGGACGATTTCCAGGAACGGTGACCACCGAAATTTGGTTAGACTGGTGTCGCCAAAACTCACCTTTTCCATGTTTTCTTCCCATTTTCGTAGGCTATAGCGCATTGTTTTCGATTCCAAGGATAATTTCCAAGGATCTTGACTATCGATACATGGTTTGAGTGGCGTTGCCCAAACTCGAATTTTTTATGTTTTCTGCCCATTTTCATGAGCTATAACGCATATTTTTCGCTTCACGGAACGATGTCCAGCAACCTTGACCAACTATACATGATTTGAGTGGCGTCGCCAAAATGCGCATTTTCCATGTTTTTGCCAATTTTCTTGAGCTATAGCGCATATTTTTCGGTTCCCGATATGATTTTCAGCATTTGAGAGACATCAAAATGGACATCGTCGCGGGAACCGAAAAAAGTGTGCTATTGGACATAAAAATGGGCACAAAACATGAAATATATGAGTTTTGGTGACACCACTGAAACCATGTATCGGTGGTCACGATTGCTAGAAATTGTCCAGGGAACCGAAAATTGTGCGCTATAGCCCACAGAAATGGGTAGTAAACATGAAAAAGGCGAGTTTTGGTGATGCCCCTCAAATCATGTAACGGTGGTCAGGGTTGCTGAAATATTTTCCGGGTACGAAAAACAGCGCACTATAGCCCACGAAAATGGGCAGAAAACATTAAAAAGGTGAGTTTTTTTCGACACCCATCTAACCATGTATCGGTGGTAACCGTCGCTGGAAATCGTGCTAGGAACTTAAAACTGTGAGCTATAACACATAAAAATGGAGGCGAAAAACATGAAAAGGAAGATTTTTTGCGAAGCCACTCAAACCATGTATAGGTAGTCACGGTCGCTTGAAATCGTCGCTGGAACCGAAAAAGTGTGATATAGGTCATGAACATATGGGCACAAAACATGAAATATAAGAGTTTTGGCGATGCCACTAAAACCATTTATCGGTGGTCACGATCGCTAGAAATTGTCCGGGGAACTGAAAATTGTAGGCTATGACCCACGAAATGGGCAGTAAACATGAAAAAGGTGAGTTTTGGTGATGCCTCTCAAACAATTATTGGTGGTCAGGGTCGCTGGAAACTGCCTCGGGAACCAAAAGTTGCACGCTATAGCCCCCGAAAAAGGGGAGAAAACATGAAAAATGCATGTTTTTGCGATGCCCTTCTAACCACGTATCAGTGTCACGATCGTTCGAAATCATCCCAGGAACTGAAAACTGTGAGCTAGAGCCCACAAAATGGAGGCTGAAAATATAAACAACACGATTTTTCACGAAGCCTCTAAAACCATGTATCGGTGGTCACGTTCGCTGGAAATCGTCCTGGAAACAAAAAAAAATTGCGCTATAGCCCATGAAAATGGGCAAAAAACATGAAAAATATGAGTTTTGGAAACAGCAATCAAACCATCTATTGGTAGTCACGATCGCTAGAAATTGTCCCGGGAACTAAAAACTGTGCACTATAGACCACAAAAATGGGCAGAAAACATGAAAAAATACGAGTTTTGGCAATGCCTCTCAAATCAGGTAATAGTTGTCACGGTTGCTAGAAACTGTCCCGGGAACCAAAAATGCCACGCTATAGCCCACAAAAATGGGCGGAAAACATGAAAAAAAAAAGATTTTTGGCGACACCCGTTTAACCATATATCGATGGTCACAATCACTGGAAATCGTCCCGAGAACCGAGTGCGCTATTGCTCATGAAAATGGGCGGAAAATATGAAAATTCAAGTTTTGGTGAATTCAATCAAACTATGTATCGTTGGTTACAATCGCTAGAAATTGTCTCGAGAACTGAAAACTGTGCGCACACGAAAATGGGGAGAAAACATGAAAAAGGCCAATTTTGGTGATGCCCCTCAAACCATTATCAGTGGTCATGATCGCTGTAAATTTCCCCGGGAACCAAAAATGGTGCGCTATACCCAATAAAAAACAACAGAAAACATGAAAAAGGCAGGTTTTGGCGACACCCGTCTAACCATGTATCATTGGCCACCATCGTTGGAAATCGTTCCGAGAACTGAAAACGCTAAGTTATGGCTCACGAAAATGGAGGCAGAAATCATGAAAACACAAATTTTCGTGAAGTCTCTCAGACCATGTATCGATGCTGACGGTAGCTGAAATTCGTCTCGGAAACCGAAAAATATGCAAATATTTGTTAATCTGGAAGACACTACAGCCAGGGATCAGTTATGACCGATTCACCAGGGCAAATATGGTGGGAAAACTTGCAACGCGGAACAAGTAAATTGGTGTATGGTGATTTATTTATTTATGTTTCGGAGTTGGTACACCCAAAGATTCTAGTTCTTGTCTTCACTTTTCACAATTTCACCTTCTACTTCATGTATTAGACACCGCTTGGTTTTAAAGCTATTTAGTCAAATCCGGAATAAAAGTGTCATAATTAGTCGATGTTTGGTTTGTCATTATTTTGGTGGCTCTTTTTTTCCATGCGAATTTGCTGCATTTCGACCCATAAAACTCACGGACCCTCGACGCTCTGGATAATCTCCGGCCGTAGTTCTATGCACAACAAAACAAGGTAACCAAATTTTCTGCATGGGATATTAGTAAGACATTCCAATCAAGGCCTTATATTCTATACCTTATAAGGGTATCTCCAACGGGGTGGCGCATTTGGAACGCATAAATTGTTCGCGCGTGTCCGCTTGTGTCCCCCGCTAGACGTGAAAATGACCATTTTTTTCCGCGCGTCCGTTTGCGTCTGGGGTGCCTCCAGCGGCATGATGTATTTGCGCGTCAGCATGAATTGGGATGTTTCAAACTAAAAAAATAAACAATTTCAACGAAGTCATACTTATTACATCTAATTTTTTTAAAGTCTGCACGAAAATAAGATGGTATTCCTCTAGGCACCGTGTTCATGGCCAGCCAATGTCTATTGATGCTCAATCAGATCCATTTGTAGGCGTATGCACACGACCTCGTCAGTGACTTCTACATTCATATGCACATAGTCCTCCGAGGATAATGCCAAGGGATTGGCGCAGCAGTTCACCTTGGAAATCCCAGTGGTGCTCATTGCGGCCATCAGGACGCTCGTTCTCAATGATCATTTTGTCCATGACCACGCAGCATGTCATCACCTCATGCATGGTCTTTAGCCACCTTGTTCTTGTCGGATGACAGACAATTGTCCACCGAGCTTGGAGCACACCAAATCCTCGCTCTACATCTTTCCTGCAAGCCTCTTGCATCTTGGCAAACCTCATCGTCTTCTTCGAGTTTGGATTGACAGTCTTCACCAGTGTGGCCCAGTCAGGGTAGATGCCATAAGCAAGATAATATGGCTTGTCATATGCATTTCCATTAACCTCGTAGCTCACCCGTGGAGCTTTGTCTTGCATAATCCTGTTGAAAACCGGTGATTGGTGCAACACATTGATGTCGTTGTTGGAACCGGCCATGCCAAAGAATGAATGCCAACCGTAAACCTGGAGATATGACTGCTGCTGAGCGCGGAATGGATGAAGGAGAATTTATGCGCAACGTTGAGTGGAACCCCAAGAGGAAGGTATGATGAGCACAACAGTAAGTTTTCCCTCAGTAAGAAACCAAGGTTTATCGACCAGTAGGAGAAAAACGTTATGTCCCGAGGTGTTGCGAACCAACTCATGGTAGGGCGCACTGCCGCCGTCAGTAGCAACGTGGAGACTTACACACAAATAACCAAGTACGTTGTCCCCAAATTTCAGCGAGGTTGTCAAGCTCACTAGTTTTGCTGAAAACAAAGGATTAAACGAACCGTGTGGAAGAAGAATTGTTTGCAGAGAACAGAACGGAAAAATGATGTAGAAGATAGCAATTAAAAGAAGATGGACCAGGGTCCACAGTTCACTAGAATGGCCTCCCCAATAAAATAAATATGCTGGGTAAACAAATTACGGATGGGCAATTGATAAACAGAGATTCTGCGCTAATGGTTGGTGCAGAATACATGGTATGAAAGTATGCAGGCATTACAACAATATACATAGACTTTAATCCAACTACATCTATGACTAATAATCCACCTTCAGGATTGCATCCGCGACACCCTCCAGTATGAAGTTGCAAACAACGGACTATCGCTTTAAGCAATGTGTGTAAAGTAAATGATGAAACTACCCTTGAATAGAACATCGCTGTTTTCTCCCTAGTAGCAACAGCACATCTACAACCATAGAGAACGGGGTCACTTCACATGGTTAAATAGAGGCATGAACCCACTATCGAGCATAAATACTCCCTCTTGGAGTTGCTAGCATCTACTTGGCCAGAGCATCTACTAGAACCGGAGAGCATGCAAGGTTGATGTCTACTCACGCTTCTTTTCCTGTAGACAGTGTTGAGCCTCCAAGAGCAGAGGTTTGTAGAACAGCAGCAAGTTTTCCCTTAAGTGGATCACCCAAGGTTTATCGAACTCATGGAGGAAGAGGTCAAAGATATCCCTCTCAAGCAACCCTGCAACCACAAATCAAGAAGTCTCTTGTGTCCCCAACACACCTAATACACTTGTCAGATGTATAGGTGCACTAGTTCGGCGAAGAGATAGTGAGATGCAAGTAATATGGATGTATATGAGTGGTAATAGAAATCTGAATAAAATATGGCAGCGAGTAAACATGCAACAAAACAGTAAACAAACGGAGATTCGATGCTTGGAAGCAAGGCCTAGGGATCCTGCTTTCACTAGTGGACACTCTCAACAATGATCACATAATAGAACCACTCTACACTCTCTTGTTGGATGATGAACACCACTAATTGTGTAGGATTACACGAACCCTCAATGCCGGAGTTAACAAGCTCCACAATATTCGATATTCATATTTAAATAACCTTAGAGTGCATGATAGATCAACACAACTATACCAAGTACTAACATAGCATGCACACTTGTTACCATCACACTATGAAAGGAGGAACAGATCACATCAATACCATCATAGTAATAGTTAACTTCATAATCTACAAGAGATCACAATCATAGCATATACCAAGTACTTCATGATGCACACACTGTCAACATTACATCATGGAGGAGGAATAGACTACTTTAATAGCATCACTAGAGTAGCACATAGATGATATTCAACTAGATCACAAAGAGAGAGAGATGAACCACATAGCTACAGGCAGAGCCCTCAGCCCGGGGGTGAATTACTCCCTCCTCATCATGGAGACAGCGATGGCGGTGAAGATGGCGGTGGAGACGGCGGTGGAGATGACTCCGGGGGCAATTCCCCGTCCCGGCGGCGTGCCGGAACAGAGACTTCTGTCCCCCGAATTGGAGTTTCGCGATGGCGGTGGCTCTGGAAGGTTTTCTCGGGTTTCGTCAATCGGTGTCGAGGATTTAGGTCAGGGAGGCCTAAATAGGCGAAGAGGCGGAGTCGGAGGGGCCACGGGGGACCCACACACTAGGGGGGCGCCCCCCCTTGGCCGCGCCACCCTGTGGGGTGGGGCCCCCTGGCTCCCCTCTGGCCCCTCTTCGGTGCTCTGGAAGCTTCCGGGCAAAATAAGATATTGGGCGTTGATTTCGTCCGATTGAGAGAATATTTCCTTTGCAGGATTTCTGAAACCAAAAACAGCAGAAAACAGCAACTGGCCCTTCGGCATCATGTCAATAGGTTAGTTCCGGAAAACGCATAAAACGATATAAAGTGTGAACAAAACATGTAGGTATTGTCATAAAACAAGCATGGAACATCAGAAATTATAGATACGTTGGAGACGTATCAGCATCCCCAAGCTTAGTTCCTACTCGTCCACGAGTAGGTAAACGATAAAAGATAATTTCTGAAGTGACATGCTACCAACATAATCTTGATCATACTATTGTAAAGCATATGAGATGAATGCAGCGATTCAAAGCAATGGTAAAGACAATGATTAAACAACTGAATCATATAGCAAAGACTTTTCATGAATAGTACTTTCAAGACAAGCATCAATAAGTCTTTCATAAGAGTTAACTCATAAAGCAATAAATTCAAAGTAAAGGCATTGAAGCAACACAAAGGAAGATTAAGTTTCAGCGGTTGCTTTCAACTTATAACATGTATATCTCATGGATAGCTGTCAACATAGAGTAATATGATGAATGGAAATATGCAAGTATGTAAGAATCAATGCACAGTTAACACGAGTGTTTGCTCTTGAGGTGGGAGGAAATAGGTAAACTGACTCAACATAAAAGTAGAAGAATGGCCCTTCGCAGAGGGAAGCATCGATTGCTATATTTGTGCTAGAGCTTTATTTTGAAAACATAGAGAGCATAAAAGTAAAGTTTTGAGAGGTGTTTGTCGTTGTCAACGAATGGTAGTGGGCACTCTAACCCCCTTGCCAGACAAACCTTCAAAGAGCGGCTCCCATGAAACATTTTTATTTTTGGGTGGCACTCCTTCCAACCTTGCTTTCACAAACCATGGCTAACCGAATCCTCGGGTGCCTACCAACAATCTCATACCATGAAGGAGTGCCTTTTTATTTTAGTTTTATTTAGATGACACTCCTCCCCACCTTTGCTTTCTCAAGCCATGGCTAACCGAATCCTCGGGTGCCGTCCAACAATCACATACCATGGAGGAGTGTCTATTTTTTGTAAAGTTGTGAAGGCTAATTAATTTGGGACTGGGAATCCCATTGCCAGCTCTTTTTGCAAAATTATTGGATAAGCGGATGAAGCCACTAGTCCATTGGTGAAAGTTGCCCAACAAGATTGAAAGATAAACACCACATACTTCCTCATGAGCTTTAAAACATTGACACAAATAAGGGATGATAAAGTTTGAATTGTTTAAAGGTAGCACTCAAGCAATTTACTTTGGAATGGCAGGAAATACCATGTAGTAGGTAGGTATGGTGGACACAAATGGCATAGTTATTGGCTCAAGGATTTTGGATGCATGAGAAGTATTCCCTCTCAATACAAGGCTTAGGCTAGCATGGTTATTTGAAGCAAACACAAGTATGAACCGGTATAGCAAAACTCACATAAAAACATATTGCAAGCATTATAAGACTCTACACTGTCTTTCTTTTTGTTCAAACCCTTACTAGAAAATATCTAGACCTTAGAGAAACCAATCATGCAAACCAAATTTTAGCAAGCTCTATGTATTTCTTCACTAATAGGTGCAAAGTATATGATGCAAGAGCTTAATCATGAGCACAACAATTGCCAAGTATCACATTGTTCAAGACATTATACCAATTACCACATGTAGCATTTCCCGTTTCCAACCATATAACAATTAACGAAGCAGTTTCAACCTTCGCCATGAAAATTAAAAGCTAAGAACACATGTGTTCATATGAACCAGCGGAGCGTGTCTCTCTCCCACACAAGGATGCTAGGATCCAACTTTATTCAAACAAAACAAAAACAAAAACAAACAGACGCTCCAAGTAAAGTACATAAGATGTGACCGAATCAAAATATAGTTTCAAGAGAAGTGACCTGATAATTTTGTCGATGAAGAAGGGGATGCCTTGGGCATCCCCAAGCTTAGATGCTTGAGTCTTCTTGAAATATGCAGGGATGAACCACCGGGGCATCCCCAAGCTTAGAGCTTTCACTCTTTTTGATCATATTGTATCATCCTCCTCTCTTGACCCTTGAAAACTTCCTCCACACCAAACTCAAAGCAAACTCATTAGAGGGTTAGTGCATAATCAAAAATTTACATATTCAGAGGTGACACAATCATTCTTAATACTTCTGGACATTGCTCAAAGCTTCTGAAAGTTAATGGAACAAAGAAATACATTCAACATAGCAAAACCGGCAATGTGAAATAAAAGGCAGAATCTGTCAAAACAGAACAGTCCGTAAAGACGAATTTTTAAGAGGCACCAGACTTGCTCAGATGAAAATGCTCAAATTGAATGAAAGTTGCGTACATATCTGAGGATCACTCACGTAAATTGGCATAATTTTCTGAGTTACCTACACAGAATTAGGCCCAGATTCGTGACAGCAAGAAATCTGTTTCTGCGCAGTAATCGAAATCTAGTATGAACCTTACTATCAAAGACTTTACTTGGCACAACAATGCAACAAAACTAAGATAAGGAGAGGTTGGTGCAGTAGTAACAAATTCCAAGACTAAAATATAAAACAAAAGTGCAGTAGTAAAATCAACACATGGGTTATCTCCCAAGAAGTGCTTTCTTTATAGCCATTAAGATGGGCTCAGCAGTTTTAATGATGCACTCGCAAGAAATAGTAGTTGAGGCAAAAGAGAGCATCAAGAAGAAAATTCAAAACACATTTAAGTCTAACATGCTTCCTATGCAAAGGAATCTTGTACACAAATGAATTCATGAAGAACAAAGTGACAAGCATAGAAAGACAGCACAAGCGCAACTTCAAGATTCTCAACATAAAGAGGGGAAACTTAATATTATTAAGATGCATATAACCATGTTTCCCTCTCTCATAATAACTTTCAGTAGCCTCATTGATGAAATCCACAATATACCCATCACTTAAAACATTCTTATCATGGTTCATATGCATAGAAGTATCATTAATTTTGGCATTAGAAGAGTTCTTCTCATTAATAGTAATTGGAGCAAGATTATTATCAAGAATTTGAACATGGTAAACAAGTTGCATATTAAGGGAATTGTTTTTGGCAATCCAATCATAACTATGACAAGTTTCATAAGGATAGTTATAACCTATATTATAGCATTCTTTATAATAATCATCAAAGATTGGAGGCATAGTGTCATCATAAGAAATAGAATAGTTATCTTTCACAGTAGGTTCATCTGTGACCATACCATCATTGTTACTGGAAGGAGATGTATCAAACACATAATGATCCGTAGCAAAAGGATTTTCAAACACCTCTTCCCCAAGCTTAGAGCTTTCTATATCATTATGGGAGGAAGCATGGATAGCACTGATACTATGGCAATTATTATCATCATCATTTTCAGAATTAGTTTCCCAGAGATTTGCAATATCAAAAGTAGTGTGCTCTTTCAAATCATGATCACTAATGTATGTAAAGGGCATAGGAAGATCATTGTATTCAGATTGATTATCATAATAATCATTAGGAGCAACATACTTACGGTTACCTAGCGTTATCTCATTCACGCGGGGATATGTCGTTACCTCTTTCTCTTTATTCGCCTTCTTCTTCTTCTTCTTCTTCTTCTTCTTCTTCTTCTTCGTTCCCTTCTTCTTCTTCTTCTTCTTCTCTTCCTTCTCCTCGTTCCCTTCTTTAGGAGGAAGAGGCTTGAAGGGAGGCTTCTCCACATAACCTGATTTACTTTCAGAAACAATAGAAGAAACTTGGGAGGACTCCTCCTTTTCATTAATTAGTTCAAAACACACAGCGGTCCTATCATATTTTGGCAAGGTGTCATCTTCTAAAATATTTTGTATGTAAGTATTTGTATGGCTATTATCGATTCAATAAGAAAAACACCCATGCAGGACATCATCAATATCAAGATCACTCATATGTAACAAAGAGATTTTTCTTGATAGCTCTTCACACCACAAAAATAAAGTAAGTTCATCATGCTGATTAGGAGTAATTTCATCATCACAATACAAATTTGCAGCACTCATGGGGTTCAAATTATCATTGGAGGAGCATTGAAAATTAAAATGACCCACTCTATGGAAAAGTTCACAAATAAAAGGATAGAGGGCACAAACTTTTTTACCAAGATCATCTAGAGCCCTAAACCACTTTCTAGTTTTTTCATTAATATGATGGATACAATATTCATCTTCGATTTGATTAATTCCACAAGGTCTATCCATTCCACAAAAATTAACATGCTTATAGGAAATAGCATTCTTAGGAGTTTGAGCATGCTTATTGCAATCATTAACAACAATTTCATTCTTCATGCAAGCCTCTTTAAAAGGTTCATGATACTTATCGAAATTCTTCTTAGGCAATTCAAAATGAGAAGCAAAGGCTTTATAAAGATTTGCAGCAACTTGAGAGTCAAGACCATAGGTAGCACTCATATTTCGAAATTTACTAGTATCCATAAAAGTTTCAATACATTCATAATCATATTTTATACCTGACTCTTTACCTTTGTTGTTCTCCCATCCTTCAGCGTTCTCCTCAATCCGATCAAGAAGATCCCACCTAGCTTCAACCTCCTTGCTTGTGAAAGATCCCTCCGAACATGCATCTAGATAGTCCTTGTGATGTCCTAAAAGCCTTGCATAAAAATTATTAATAATAACATTACGGGGGTGCTCATGAATGGGACATTTGAGCATTAGTGACTTCAATCTCCCCCACGCTTGAGAAATACTCTCTCCATCACGAGGATAAAAGTTATAAATATAATTCCTATCAATATGCACTTCATGAGGAGGATAAAATTTAGAATAAAAGAGAGATACAATTTCCTCCCAACCAAGAGAATGACTATTCTTCAACAATTTATACCAATGTGACGCTTTACAAAACAGCGAAACAGAGAATAGCTTCTTCCTCACTTCATCCATAGAGATACCTGCACACTTGAATAACCCGCATAATTCATGCAAAAACAGTAAATGATCTCCAAGATGGACAGTTCCATCCCCTTCATAGCGGTTATCCATTACACGTTCAATAATTTTCATGGGTATCTTGAAAGCAGTACTTGTAGTAGGTGGATTTAAAATATCACAAGCATCATTAGAGTTATCGCATATGGGAGATAAAGTATTATCAGAGCAAATTTTCTCCCCTATATCATGGGAAGCTAAAAAGATCATAAAAACTAGCTTCCCCAAGCTTAGACTTCTCCATAGCATTAGTAGTGATTGCGTTCATACTAATAACATTGCTACTAGCATGCAAATGAGGTTCCATAGGTTCTTTAATTTTCGCATCACACAATTCATGTCTTAACTTAGGAAATAAATTAAAAAGCTCATAGTTGTTTTCCATTATGCCTTACTAGTGTAAAACAAGAAACAAAAAGATGCAATTGCAGGATCTAAAGGAAATAGCTTCGAGTACTTACAATGGCGCCGGAAAATAGCTTAGTAGCCGAGATCCGGAGTGTGAGTACCTTTTACCTTTCCTCCCCAGCAACGGCGCCAGAAAATATGCTTGATGTCTACTCACGCTTCTTTTCCCGTAGACGGTGTTGGGCCTCCAAGAGCAGAGGTTTGTAGAACAGCAGCAAGTTTTCCCTTAAGTGGATCACCCAAGGTTTATCGAACTCAGGGAGGAAGAGGTCAAAGATATCCCTCTCAAGCAACCCTGCAACCACAAAGCAAGAAGTCTCTTGTGCCCCCAACACACCTAATACACTTGTCAGATGTATAGGTGCACTAGTTCGGCGAAGAGATAGTGAGATGCAAGTAATATGGATGTATATGAGTGGTAATAGCAATCTGAATAAAATATGGCAGCGAGTAAACATGCAACAAAACAAGAAACAAACGGAGATTCGATGCTTGGAAGCAAGGCCTAGGGATCCTGCTTTCACTAGTGGACACTCTCAACAATGATCACATAATAGAACCACTCTACACTCTCTTGTTGGATGATGAACACCACTAATTGTGTAGGATTACACGAACCCTCAATGCCGGAGTTAACAAGCTCCACAATATTCGATATTCATATTTAAATAACCTTAGAGTGCATGATAGATCAACACAACTATACCAAGTACTAACATAGCATGCACACTGTTACCATCACACTATGAAAGGAGGAATAGATCACATCAATACCATCATAGTAATAGTTAACTTCATAATCTACAAGAGATCACAATCATAGCATATACCAAGTACTTCATGATGCACACACCGTCAACATTACATCATGGAGGAGGAATAGACTACTTTAATAACATCACTAGAGTAGCACATAGATGATATTCAACTAGATCACAAAGAGAGAGATGAACCACATAGCTACAGCGGAGCCCTCAGCCCCAGGGGTGAATTACTCCCTCCTCATCATGGAGACAGCGATGGCGGTGAAGATGGCGGTGGAGATGACTCCGGGGGCAATTCCCCATCCCGGCGGCGTGCCGGAACAGAGACTTATGTCCCCCGAATTGGAGTTTCGCGATGGCGGCGGCTCTGGAAGGTTTTCTCAGGTTTCGTCAATCGGTGTTGAGGATTTAGGTCAGGGAGGCCTAAATAGGCGAAGAGGCGGAGTCGGAGGGGCCACGGGGACCCACACACTAGGGGGCACCCCCTTGGCCGCGCCGCCCCGTGGGTGGGGCCCCCCGGCTCCCCTCTCGGCCCCTCTTCGGTGCTCCGGAAGCTTCCGGGCAAAATAAGATATTGGGCGTTGATTTCGTCCGATTCCGAGAATATTTCCTTTGTAGGATTTCTGAAACCAAAAACAGCAGAAAACAGTAACTGGCCCTTCGGCATCTCGTCAATAGGTTAGTTCCGGAAAACGCATAAAAACGATATAAAGTGTGAACAAAACATGTAGGTATTGTCATAAAACAAGCATGGAACATCAGAAATTATAGATACGTTGGAGACGTATCACAGGTCATAATAACATAATACATAATTTCAACCAAAGCAATCTCTCTATAAATCGGATCCACATCAAACCAACATGTAGCAATTACAAATAGATGATCTTGATCATGTTAGGCAGCTCACAAGATCTATACATGAAGCACAACAAGGAGAGGACAGCCATCTAGCTACTGCTATGGACCCATGGTCCCGTGGAGGACTACGCACGCATCACCTCGGATGAAGACATGGCGATGTACAGGCCTCCGCGGCGATTTCCCTCTCCGGCAGGGTGCCGTGATGGACTGCAGAACCCTCCCGAACTAGGGTTTCGGTTGACGGCGACATCAAAACTTTTCGTGGATGGAAGCTCGGGTCCTTCTAGTTTTCCTGATACGAGGAATAAATAGGCGGAAGGGCGGAGCAAACAAGGCGACGAGGCACCAGTACATGGTCCAGGTGCGGCCAAGGGTGGGGCCGCGCCTGCCCTATGTACTGCCATGTGGCAGCTCTCCTGCGCGTGTCCTTCTGGCTCCGTCTTCGTCCCGAAAAAATAAGACTCCGGGCTTTTGTTTCGTCCAATTCCGAGAAAATTTCATGTACAACTTTTCTGAAACACAAAAACAGCAGAAAATAGGAACTGGCACTGCGGCACTGCGTTAATAGGTTAGTCCCAAAAAATTCTAAAAAGTGTGGAAAAGTGCACATAAATCATATAAGAATTGTAACAAAACAAGCATGGAGCATCAAAAATTATAGATACGTTTGGGACGTATCAGCTGCTTCAAGAATGACAGTCCGTCCCTCCGCATGCCCGATGTACTGACCTAGCTGCCATCCAAATGGACATTTCTTCCACTCTCAGTGCATGCAATCTATACTGCCAATCATTCATGGGAACCCT
Organism: Lolium rigidum; assembly: GCF_022539505.1. Classification (NCBI taxonomy): domain Eukaryota; kingdom Viridiplantae; phylum Streptophyta; class Magnoliopsida; order Poales; family Poaceae; genus Lolium; species Lolium rigidum. The sequence goes on along the minus strand of NC_061511.1, from coordinate 38,289,598 downwards.
CTAGACTCGTTGATAGACAACAACGACGTTGTATCCTCAACTGTTGGCTCCCTACAATAATGTTGTCTGAACACGGAAATCACGGCTCGGCAAAACCGGTACATGGACTCAAGGCAGGTGCTCTCACCCATTCGAAGATACTCATCGAATATATCTGATAGCATGTGAATAGCTGCGGAGCATTTTTGGTAGGAGGTGAAGCCTAGCGCACCTGTTGCATCGGCCCTGCATTGGAAGTAGGGGTCGTAGTCTCTGGCCCGCATAGAATGACCATGAATAGGTCACTTGACATCCTATACCGGCGCTAGAACATTTTTTCCTTGAACACTGGATAGGTGCGGTGGAAGTAGTCATTGTGGAGCCGAATGTGCCCTTCCACTCTATTGCGCGGTAGGTTTTTTGAGCGGCCCTTCACAGAGCCCCGGTGAACGGATCGTAGCGAACAAGAGAGGGGGGGTGAATGGTGCTACGGCAAGTTTTAACCTTTTTCAAGTTTTAGCGCAACGGAAGGTAAAGGTGATAACTTTTGCTATAGCGGTGTTCCTACAATGAAGCTAGAGCATGTGCAACAAGTAAAGGAATCAACAAGATAGTAAGAGTGAGGAGCGAGACAACCGGGGGGGCGCGAGGCGAGTCGAGGTTTGTTTCCCGCAGTTCCCTCCACTAAAGGAGGTACGTCTGTGTTGAGGAGGTGCTAGTCTCACACAAGAGACTAGGCGGCCACACCACGAAGGAAGGCCTCACCCTCTTCCTCGAGAGAGCTCCTCGGAGGTGCTCTCCCTCTTCCACTAAGGCACCGGTCGAGGCGGTGATTCCTTCACAAGGTTGGGGCGAGCTCCACACACAAGGATGCTCCCAACACCCTATGGAGCTAGTACATCACCAAGCTTGACTCCATAGCTGCTCATCTCCAATGCTCCACCATAGGAACCCATCTCCAATGCTCCACCAAGAAACTCTCCAAGGCTCCACCAAAGGAACTCCCCAATGCTCCACCAAAGGAGCTCTTCCAGTACTCCACCAAGAAGCTCTTCCACCAAGGATCCCTAACAACAAGATCCACTAAGGACTACCACGAATTGGTGAACTTTCTCTCGGTAGAATGATAGATCGGGGTCTCCTCCACCACCTCACAAAGTATGAGCAAGATTGGTTGGGTGGGTGAGGAGATCCCTTCAATTTTGAGCTCAGCAACAATGGAGGAGAGAGAGAAAAGAGCTGAGGCTGGGTGGAGAAGAAGGGGCCTTTATATAGGTCCTTCCAAATCCAACCGTTGCCCACTGTTTTTGCCTAAGCGGTACTACCGCTCCTAGAAGCGGTACTACCGCTCTGAGTTCGAATTCCCCACTGAACTTGTCCACGTGGACACATTGCGGTACTACCGCTTGCGGTACCGCAATAGGGTCCAGACCTTACTGGACTCCAAGCGGTACCCGAGCGGTACCAGAGCAGTACTACCATAACGCGTTACGGTACTTAGCGCGGTACCGTGGGCGGTACTACCGCCCTCAAGCGGTACTACCGCCCTCAAGCGGTACTACCGCTCCAGGTACCGTGAAGGTACCGCAACGTGTTATGTGGGGCTAATCCTTGTGCAATGCTCAGAGCGGTATCACGGGCAGTACCAGTAGGGGTAGCGGTACTACCGCTCCTGGTACCGGTAGTACCGCTATGGCTAAAACAGCTTTCCTCTCTTCCTCTCCTACCATGTCACCTCACGACACACACGCAAAACCAGAAACCCTAATAGTCTTCTGATCATAATGTGCTCAGCGAGGGTACCGTGCATCTTGCAACCCTATCAATGACAAACTTTGTGCACGGTTAGAATTGTTCGAGTGTTGTTATCAAACACACAAAACACGGGTATGGATCTTGCTCTTACACCCGGTGCACCGGCGTCTGGCTTGAATTGTACTCGTGGAGTATGGAGGCTGTAGCAGTAGCCATTATCTGCGTCGACTGGCCAGACTCCTCGTCGGAAGAGGAGTCAATGTACTCCGCGCGAAACTTATCCAACATCTGCCACATGTCCATCTGCGTGGGTAGGAACTGCGGATCAATGGCCACACACAATAGCGCGAAAAACACGAGAAAGAAATCTACCGGCACAACGCTCGGCGAGGATCGAGCGCACGGCGTGTACTACGTTGCCGCGGCGGTGCAGTGATGGGTGGGGTTGGGGTGGTGGCCTCGCACTAGGGCAGCAAAGAAGGGGAAAAAGAAGCAAATTGAAGCATTCGATTTTGCTGTCCCTGACGTGTGGGACCGGTTAAGAAAAGGAGGACGCTCGGCATGACCACGCACCATCCGCGGAGACGCAAACCTGACGCATATTTGGTCCAGGTTTGCGTCGACGTGGACGGTCCGAATACTTTGCGTCATCCCGCTGGAGCAGGGACTAGACGCATTTTCGGTCTCCACGGACGCAAACGGTCGCTCAGCGTCCGTTTACGTCGCCCCGTTGGAGATACCCTAATGCAAAAGGTTGCGCAAAGCTTAATAATTTGTCTAACTATGATAAAATCATCCAAAGGAAAGTTCCTTTTGGAGCTCCATTCTCTTGCCTGGGAGGGAAGCTGGTCTGGTCGTTGCGAGTGATCAACACTTTTTTTTTGTGAAACACAGTACAATCACAACGCATACACTCATCTCTATAAATGCATTCACTTGCTATCTCTATGAGCACCACTGAGAGACTGTATCCAAGAAACTAATGTGGTGGGTCTTGAGATTGACAAAGTCACCATAAGCGTCTCGCTGTCGACGGTAATATTGCCTCCCACTAAAAATATTCCTCCTTTATGCTATTGTCTATTGAAAATGTTTCTCCATCCCAAAATGTCCATGAGAACCAAAAAAATGTTTTCCCATTTCAAGGAGAAATGTTCATGTACTTCGAAAATAAGGTTCATGTATGTGAAAATAAAAATAAAAAATAGGTAAAAGATAAATGAACAAAATCATAAAATTAAAGTAACGCCGAAGGGTGAAAAAAATAAAAAATTAAAGAAGAAAACAAAAACAAAAAGACAAAAGACAAAAGACAAAATATTCTTGGGCCAACCCAATAGTAACTACCCATGAGGTCTAGGAAATCTATTTTCCCCGGCCCAGACACTAAACCCAAAATTAATACTACCTCTGGTCACATTTAATTGACGCGAGGCAACACTAGTTGCATGCTAGGATTAGCATCACTATGCGTCAATTTAATCCGAACGGAGGGAGTAAAAGCCATTAAAAATATGTCTTTGGCAAATCCCTCTACTCTCCTCGATCTATCATTGGGCGCCATCTATGCACAGCTCATTTATGTATTTCATTGGTGCCTTCATCTATCTTCCCGTCTCTATGGCACACGGAACTTATATATAATTGCTCTTTTCACTAAAACATGTGAAGTTGAAAAGAGAGATTTGGGATTTTCCAGTAGCCTGATAGTATTAGTTTGGAGGTCACGGTAGGAAAAGATGGAGTTTCAGTGGACCCTCAACATAGGACTTTTTGCCAAAGGCTGAACAAAACCCACTTCTCACAAGGCCCAATAGTGAGTCCAGTCCTACCCAATGTCTAGCCCTATACAGAAACAACTGACCCTATCAATGATATGTGCTTTAAACTGACAGTATTACTGATCTCAACTGTTTCTTGGTACAAATGCACCGCAAAGTCCTGTTCATTGTTTGTTTATCTCTCTCTATATATCTCTAGTAAAAATTATTAACGAAATAGACCTTCCAAGGCACGCACTTTTACCAAATTATGCATCTGATCCAAGATCTAGACCATGGGCCCAGTGCCCTTTTTGGGATCGTGAAGAACAATAACCCTGAATGCACAAGTCCCTTTCTGCTCAAAGAAAGGAAGAGCTTTGCAGTGCAAAAGCTCTTGGGGACATGCAATAAATGGTCCAAACTAAGCCGCTAAAGGCATACTACCCCATCTAGCTAGCCATCTAATATCTTTTTTCTCTGATTTCTTTCTTTCGGTGTGTGAGTGCCTGCCTTTATCCTCATCAAACAAATGATAATCCTACTGACTCGCCACATTTACCCATTTTAACTACTTGGCATACATACATGCATATATGCAATCGTAAACTGATCTTCATATAATATGATACGACATGACATTTTTCGATAAAGATAATATATTAATATTGAGAGATACCACGTGATACGACATGACATGTTCTACAAGAAGTAGTGTGCATATGAGCTATCGATCATTGCGTAGCAGCCACACATGTCAATGCTACCCAATATATACACATGAATCATGTAGACTCGATGGTACTATAGTATGAGATGAGGACAAGGCCACCTTTCCGATCTGAGGCATCAATAACAGGTTGGCCGCACATGGGGTGTAGCAAATGGCTGTTCTAGTCAAGTGTAGACCCCTGTCCGCTGATCCCGGGCACAAAACAGACGCATATTGTGTCCATATACACACCCTGCTCATTCACACTCCTCTTCAAGCTACCTCGTTCAAAACCTAACTAACCTTCGTGTCCAGTGCTAGTACACATGCATGTCTTTAATGCTTAACACATGAGATAAACATTTTTCTTCATGTAAGTTCTTTTCGTAATGAAAAGGTGATCGCTCTATCTACCTCTGAATTGTACGACACACGCCCCTGGCCGTAATCTTAGTGTCTGTGGCCGCACGTTGTCAGACGTTAGGTATACAAGTGTAGCGAGTATTTGGTTACCCCACTTGTTATATATTCAGTTAGTAGCCAACTTATGCATTGCCACATTTGTGGCAAAAAGTGTGGCAAAATGTGGAGGACAACTAAACATGCTTGTAGTCTTCTTGTAGCAGGATGGTGGGTATTATGCTTGATGAGATTATCCTCTTTGACCCGTTACATAGATCAGTTGAATGCACGGTATAAACATAAACATGACTAAATTACAGCAATTATTGGTTAATCCGGAAGAATTGTAGCTAGGGAACAACTTTTATTTCTTCATGTAACTTTTTTTGTGGCAACGAAAAAAGGACCACACTCTTGGCCTGGTGGGAATTGTAGCTCATCAACAAAGTCTCCAACAAAGGAACTATGTCTCCCGACGTTCTCATCACCGGCACTAACCCATGGGGACAAAGCTAAGTGAGTTGATCCCATTCGATCTGCTACATAGATCAGTTCCGTTCACTGTGTAAACATGCTAGTGATAAGAAATCAGACAATCAGTGTCCCACTAGTACTGTTAATCTGGAGGACTGTAGAGCTAGGGAACAATTTTGACCGGGACAATAGGGAGGCTAGCAACAACCAACAAAAACTAATCTATCGAATTTTTTATTTTAAATTTAGAGTTGGCACCTCAAGATTCGTGCCCATGTAAAATAATTGTTCTCACCCCATTATGTTGAAAACATCGCTATCTTCAGAAAGCATCGTTTTGGCTGGGATTTTTTGTCATCCCTTCTTTGTTTTGCTTTGTTGCATGCAATTTAGGTATATGTAGCTTCAGATACAACTTATGTATCCCTGCCGCCTTACATTAATAATCTTCATCAAAGATTAAATTTAATCTGTCTTCTCTTTAGACCAGCTTCAGGAGTCACTACAATTAACAAAAATGAAAGATAGACTATCTTAAAAGAACATTTTTTTATCAAAAATGGATCTGAAAAGAAAATTTAGGTAATATCCTTTGTTTTATATGCAAGCGCAGTGTGGAACATATTGGTTGGAGACAAATGTCACCAGACGAATATAATCTTTTCTTTTATCAGAGAAGCTAATCTTGATTGATTGGCACCAGCTATCCAGCAGATGCAAGCTGCTATAGCAAGGGAACAAAATGGACGAACATTGTTTAAGCATCCCTGCATGCATTTTGCTCCATTGCTTCCCCATGATGGAATCTTACAGCCTTTTTAGCATCTCACCAACACATCCTACCATATGGGTGAAACATACATATATGTAGATGGAGTCGCGTAGATGGATATAGACAAATAAGAAGATAGCTAAGTACAACCTTGCAGATTTCTCATGAAGGCCCAACTAGCATGTCTAATTAAGCATAATCTTCCGGTGCATTATATACTCTATCTTGTTTCCTCTCCAGTAGAACGAGTGTTTCGCTTCTCCCTCATTTTGTTTTATGTAAGGCGTCCATATATTTCGAGATTGATATTTAATGAGTTAGAGGAAAAAAATGCAAATTATGTGGCACCAAAAGCGATATTATGAAAAAAAAATCAGTATGATCAACCCTATGTTTAATTTATGTGTCACATAACATATTTAAATTATTCTGAATATTGGTGAAACTTAAATTTGAAACATTTTCCGAAATGAAAATGTGGGCAAACATAGGGCATGCTCTCATTTTGTTCACAACACTGGTTCTATTCCTTTATGTGTCACTGTACTTGTTAATTTCCTTTAGGGTCATCACATAGGATACCCAAGATCAATAATGTGGATTGGCACACAATAAACTAAAAACAGCTTATCTGGGGCCATGAGCATGGAGATTAGATTGGTGGATCCAATCTGTCACCTTTTGTGGTGGCAATAGTTTTCTCCTTTGGGATCAGTCAGTCTCCATGCACAGATGCTGTTCCACCACATCACTAGGACCCACCCTCTCCATGTGCCTTCCACCCAACACATTGCACTTGGCTAACTAATTAAGCTACTAATCACAGTGTGGTCTTACAGGTCCTAATCACAGTGTTAAGACAAACTAAACACTCGAAAATGTGTGGCTATGAGATATGAAAATGGCAGTCACATTGTGATCTCACTGACTGAGTTGAACAATGCATGAATGAACTGTGTACTAAGTAAGATCTTATAAGAGAATTATATTCATTTATGTGGTTTCCAGGAAAAGAATTACAAAATCGTAAAAAAAATGCTACTCATCTTAGTTTCACATTTTTTTCTTCTTTATGTCGGATGAACAATCTCCACATACTATTGGAGTAATGGCATCAATCGAGCTTCCAGGCGTAGAGGTAGAGGCAGAACCCGGTGGCCCCAGCGGCGCCGTCGACGCCAGAAAGGAGCGGCGCAGATGCCCCCGCCGACGCGCTGGAGAGCACGATGGGTCGGAAGATGAAGAGCGCCGGGCGCGCGCCGCCGGCGGCGCCGGCGAAGAGCCAGTCGTGCACGTCCCAGTACACCTCCACCTTGGCCCGGCCGAATGTGACCGACTGGTTGCCCCGGAACTTCCACTGCAGGTGCTTCACCGCCACCGCCTCCTCGCCGTCGATGCCGATCGCCATCTCCACGTCCTCGCCGTCGCCGCCGCACTCGATCGCCACGTCGTGCACTGCGCCCTGGTCGTGGAACCGCGCCTTGGCCGCGAACCGCCGCCGGCCGAACACGTGCTCTCGCCGCGCGACGGGCACGGCGGCGAGGGCCGGCGGCGCGCTGGGATACGCCCGCCGGAGCGCGGCCTTGCGGAGGTCGCCGAGGACCAGGACCACCTCGCCGGCCGCCTCCACGGCGACGTAGTACCCGCCGCGCGGGTCCGGGAGGCCCGCGGCCGCGCCGTGCCACCGCGCGCGCCGCAGGTCCCAGAGCACGCGCACCGTCGTGCCCGCGGACGCGCCTCCGGAGAGCTCCACGCGGCGCGAGCCCGCGCGCCGCCAGAACTGCCACGGCCGGAGGTCCACCCTGCACTCCGCGGACGCGCCGTCGGCGCCGGTGACGGTGACGGCGAAGGCGTGCGAGAGGAGGTCCCGGGACCACGACACGGTGACCACCCGCGAGTGCCCAGCGATCTTGGCGCGGTACACCGACGCCGTCACCGCCTTCCCGGGCTTGTAGTGTCCGCCGCTGGCCACCGGCATGTCGTCCACGGCGATCTCGCACGGCAACGACGCCGCCGCTTGCTCCCCGCTGACCCTCCGCGAGAGCATCGCTGATCAAGTGATGATCCTAGACCTCTACAAGCGGCACGTCATGCACGCAGCTGCCACCGGAGCTGACTGGCCGGAGTTGGGAAAGAAAGAGAGGAGAGGAGGCGCACAGGGCAGATGGAGAGAGGTATATAGTGGGGCGAGTGCCGGTGGTGGTTGCGAATGATAAGGTGGGTGACGAGCTGAGCTCTACGCTGGGACTAGAATAATGTGCGTGTGTTCCGGGGGATCATCAGCTCAGCTGGATGCAATACAGCAGGCCAATGCATCACTCCACATAATTGGCATGTATTTGCTGGATTACTAATCCTTTTCTATTTCATTTCATGGCTTCTTAGCTGATAGCTGGCACCTCAGCAAGCTCAGCTAGTATATGCATGCATGCATCCATGGACCATGTATATATCTTCCAATCAATCATGGTGGAGATGCTAGCATAGCATTGCACTTGTTGACAAATGTGATGTCTCGTGTATATCTCCTGTCTTCCTCAACTGGTTTGGGTTTTTCTCTTTTATTTTCCAAGTTCTTTTGGCATTTTGGGCATGTTTCATAGTGCAATGGATCCATAAAGTTTCAGGATCAAAGTGCTACATTTCCTCTGAAAGTGACCAACTAAATATCTACATGCATTTCTTCAGTACTCCTGGTGTGCAAGGGGCTGTTGATTTGATCATTGTGTGACAGGGTGACATTGGAGGGTGTGGCCCATGTCACTCCCAAGCGCAACACAGATCCAAGTTCTCTGTGGAGCTGACTAACTAACCAGCCAGCTGGGTTCAGGTTTTCTTCCATACTTCCCATCCCAGTACACAGATTCAGGAAGTTTAATCGGAAAGAAAGAAAGAGGAGGGGGACACAGAAATCTGGGGCATGTGGTGGATGTTACCCGAGCATGTGTTGCTGCACATACTGTTTATTTATGTATCATATCATTGGCCACTCCAGATCTGTGGCTGATGAGACGAGTCAGCCAGTGGAGAGAGTTCCACGGCCAGCTCCCATCCTCCATGCCACACACTTGGCACTTCACAAATATATATAAAATTATATGTGTGTATGCATGATCACTGAAACAGAGATGAGTGAAGAACGTATGTATATGCACACACATACAACAGCTAATAGGGGCTGGGCAAGAATGTGACGCAAACATGATGGGAACAATTCAACATTATATCTGATTGCATGTAAGCAAACATCCATGTATCTAAAAAGGTTGACATTACAACTTACAACAAAAAGGGAGAAAAGGAAAATATTGTACTTATGAACAATTTTTTTTGGCATGATGGTATCTGTAGACTTGGCTAGCTGATCAAAAACCTTCGGTTGACTTCAAAAACCCCTAAACAGCTTCGATCAGGTGTACCATACATAAAGCTTGGTCTGTTCCATAAAAAGGAGACCAGCTCAAAGGCAAGACCAAGTATGCACAACAATGATTCTAAGCAACTCCTCGGTGCCGGCATAAGAAAAAGACGCAGCAAACATGTACACGGAGTTACAGCTAAATCCTGTCTCATATGTTTTTCTGATTTGCCTTCAACCGACACCTAGTCAAGGTTTCCTCGCGATGCTGCGCAGGCACGTCATTCAGGATTTCCTCTATGTCAGCCTTGTGCTTCTTTCGCAGCACACTCAGCTCCTCTTGTTGCTGCGATAACAAACTTGATAACCTTTCAGCAGGATCTGTTGTGCTATGCCCATCGTTAGAGGAGCAAGAGCTAGTGCCAGCAGAAGCTCCAGCAGAACTCCTGTCGACCCCAGATGGGTTCAATAGAGTCAAAGAGCACGATATACGCCCACATATATCTTCTAACTCAGGCTTCTCATCGCTCTCAGTATCATGCGCATCATTTCGTTTCAATGTCCCATTTGGCATACTATCACCAATTTGTGGGTCCTCAACCGAATGAGAGATTTCATTGTCTCTTCTAGGTGAGTCAGACCAGTACTTCCGCCCAGAAGGAAGCTGCTCTTGGGTGAAACCATTATTAGTCGCATCATGTTCATTACGCAGCTCAGAAATCTCATCGTCGGCTTCTGAACTGCCGTTTTCAGAATTAGCTATTTCATCTCCTTGGGTGTCGACAGATTCATCAAACGACCAGTCAGGAATGTGTGCCCGTATTTCAGCATCTATCATTTCTGCAATCGATGTGACATCTTGGTCTGTAAGATCTAATTGTACAACCATCTCGGTTGCAACACTAATCGAAGTGTCTGCTTCAATGTCAAATGGGAAGTGGATGTTTTGGGCATGACCTACACATTGCAACGCAACAAATGCATAAAGACAAATAGCAAACTATCGACCTAGTGATAACTGAAATCAGATTCCACCATATATACCTGTTGAATCAGCAATCCTCAATTTCAAAAATATTGTATTTAGATCCTTCCGCTGACTCTCGACGGTGATTATTCGACCGGTGGAAGGATGTCGATCAGTGTTGCCATGTATGTGGGTATCACTTACATGTGAACCCTGCATGCTGCCTGCATTCCACCATAAGATTGATATATGAAAAGGAGTAAAGTCTCATGTTAGTCAGCTATTTGTTCAAACAACAATGTTAGCTCACTGAAATTTACCTGTTTGTTCTCGGGAACCAACAGATGATGGTACTCTATCATATCTGTAATTTGAGCTTGGGTTTGAACTGCCAACGGTATCTGTTATGTTTATTCTAAGGTTATAATAAGGAAGAGAGCAAATTTACTATATTGTGCATCTGTAATTAGAAATGTTCTCTCATGTACCTGACGTATTAGCATTTGACGGTGGATAAAATATCCTCTCATCATCAACGTCTAGGAGAAAAGGATCCACTAATAATTCCTGCGCTGAGAGCCTTTGGGAAGCTTGGGTGATGCATTTCTCTATAAAGAATTTGACTTCAGGGTCCTCAATCTTAGCCAGTGAAGCAGGTTTTTCACCCTGTAATACAAAATCAAGAGATTGGAGAGTCAGACGGTAGTGTAGTTAATACGATATTGTAAGATAATGATCAAAAAAGCAAAAATTTCCTTGTAGTCTTACATTTATGCATCTCTAATTTTGAAGTTGGGTCATTTTAGTACTAAGACATTAACAATTGCAGGTCTAGTCTCACAGATTGTATTTAATAGCTTAACTGCAGTGGTAAACTTATGAATAGAAGAACAGAGAAGATCCTATGTTCACAAACATGTTTACTGTGAAAATATTTTCTTACTGGAAACATGTCAAATGAAATGTTACTATGTATCAGAACTTCTACTATATCAAAAGTTGAAAAGACAAGTCATATTATTTGTACAGAACATTATACAGCCCTATCAACACTAAAGAATTTTTGTGGTATAAAATAAAAGCAACTACAACACGAGGAAGTTATAACATCACAAATTTGAATGTTACTTCACATTAAAACTTCTACTATACCGACAATCAAAAAGACAAGTGATATTCTGTGAACATGGTATTTTACAATACAAATGTCTCAAAACATTTTATTTTTATGTATTTATATTTTGGAATCAATTCCTTCGGACTTGCTAATTATAAATCAAAAGCATAAGCACAGCATGCAGGATTTTATGAAATTGTACATAGACATTGAAATTAGAAAGATATTAACATTGCATAAGTGATGAACTTGCAAGTATCAGCAATAGATGGGCCATTGAATGCACCTACGATCATGTAGCAAGAATACTTTGATCACTGATTGACTGAAATTTTCAGGAAAGAAACATGGAAAATAACGCAGAGAATAAGCAGACTAACATCAGAAACTTTCTTGTATATTTGTGCTGCATTGGAGCATTCACAATATGGGTACTCAAATGTAACAAGCTCCAGTAAACACATCCCAAATGCATAAATGTCTACAAGCTCATTGTATTCTTCATCATAGAGCTCAGGAGCCATGAATTCCGGTGTGCCTATGAAGAAACACAGCCTCCGTGAGGAATATCCAAAACTCCAAATTAAGAAGGAATAACAGAAGATTTTAAGAAAACGAATTGCTTACCGATGATACTGTGAGCCGATCGTGCATTGTCTAGAATGGTTGCCAACCCCAGATCTCCAATCTTAACTTCGCCCTGGTTTCCATTCACAAATATATTATCACATTTCAAGTCTCTGTGGATGACTGGTGGATCATGGCCATGGAGGTAGACCAAACCGCTCAAGATCTGCCTTGACCATTTCTTTAAAGCTCTAATGTCTACCTTCCTGTGCTTAATACGGTACCTAGAAAAGATAACATGATGGAAAAAACATTCAGCAAGGGCTTAGGCGCCTGAAAAATGTAGATGTATTAACACTGTTAAATTAGTTTCTTCCAAACATGTTGAGTTAATTTCTACCAATGATGGTTTCTTTGGTTATCGCTGCATCCATGCTAGGATCCAAAGTATGTGTTTGGGAACAGGCTAATTTTTCATCTACATCTTAACACTGACATCTATCACTAAACAATGGCAGTAGTGTTAAACCATGTGACATCAGCAGCTAACACGTGTTCAAATTTACTGAAATATTGCAACTGTAACTGTAATAAAGAGGGGAAGAGAGCACAAACTGGCGCAATGTTCCTGATGTGAAGACTTCTGTGATGAAATTGATTTTGTTGTTCTTCTTGTCAAGCCATGAATTGTAGAATTTGATTACATTCTTGTGCTTGAGAGTCTTGAGCAGCCGCACTTCTGATCTCAGCCTCTCCAAATCATCATTGTTCCGTAGTATGTCGCCCACTTTGATCTGGTTCCACGCAACCTCTAGCCCTTCGAGTTGATCAAAAGCCTTGTAACTATGACAACCGAATCTGAATTAAGGAACCCAGGTCCATATAAAGATATGGGCAGGCAAAATTAGAAAGAAGTTGCCAAAGGTATGCGATCAAGAAATAACTATTTTACAATTCTGGACATGGCGCGCAATAAACATCTACAAATGTGTGTCTAGCTTTTGCGCCAGGACTGCAGAATGTGCCCAAACGAACTGCAGGATGCGCAACAAAACAAACTGCAACAAAAACCTGGCTACGAGTATCGCTCATAACACCCATAAAAACGGTACATTCTACTATAGGTCATCTCAATTTCACAAACAGCGGTGAACAGCTACACGCGTAAAGTCGGCTATCATCCTCCGAGACATCCAACCCTCGCAAGACACATCATGGCTAAATTAATCAAGTACGTGTGCATCTCTCCACTGCACAGCAGGTGTACGCCAGCCAATGCACAGCAGGTGCAGGGGAAATGGAAAACTCTGAAAGTGACAGTGCATCCAGGAGCCACAGCAGGTCAACGGCAGCTAATTAAACTTACAATCACGACAAGAAGAAGAAGAGTGTGCCAGATTTTTCCAGAGGAGATGGCCTTCAAATCCCCCGAAAATACTGGGAAGTGGGAACTACTACTACCAGAAACTACGGCAAACAAAATTCAAGATATTAGAAAGTGCTCCTTGAGACTGTTTCAAATGGCGGAACCCGTCAGTGGACCGGGCAAACCGAATCTTGAACCGATCCTGGCGAGTCAAACGAATCGGAAGAATTCGGAATCGCGCGTCAATGCCCGGAAGAATCCTGTGATCTATGGGAAAAAGGATACACCGTCTTGAACGCGCCCTTGCCGAGAACCTCCGTGTACTGCAACACCAAACAGAGGACGCCCGGATGAGTTCAGAGTTGAGAGAGTCGGAGAAAGAATGGACACGGTGGGCGAATCGAGAGAGATAGAGGGAGGGAAAGGGGCGGGTGGCGGCGCGCGGCCATTCCGTTACCCGTCCGTAGCGGCCGGTGGGGTCGACCTCGGCGAACTCCGGCTCGGTCTCCGCCTCCGGCGGTGGCATCCCCGTCCGGCGATCCGGCGCGCGCGTGGTGGGTTGATTGGGATCACAGGTGACCCGTGGCGGGTTGGAAAGCGGCGGCAGCAGCCTTTGTGGCGCCCATGGCGAGCGACTGTGCCGAGTCACCGCGATCTGTCTCACCTCTGGCTCGGTGGTGGAGATGAGCAGACGCAAATGGTGGTCGGAACTGCAACTGCAACTTTGTTTGTCCGAGGATAGAAAGCCTGGTCGCTTTTGGCCTGCTTATGGGTGGTAGTAATGGGCCAACATCGTATGAAGGATTTATGGTCAAACATTTCTTTTTTTCTTTTTCCAACACCGAAAAAAAAGAAGAGAAAAAGGTTCAGAAGGAGCTATCCAGAAGCTTTGAGAGTGGTCATCAATCAAGAATGAACTTGAGGTTCAAAAGGAGACTCTCAATGAGAAATATCTTGAGTTACCATCTGATGTTGGTAGATTAAAGAGTGGAGCTTCTTACTTGAAAGATAGAGTGTGGAGAAAAGTTCTAGGCTGGCTCGAACAATTGCTATCAGTGGGAGGAAAAGAGATCTTAATAAAGTCTGTAGCACAGGTCGTGCCCATCTTTTCAAGCCACCTAGGGATTTATGTGAGCATATAAATTCTCTACTGCGCAACTTCTGGTGGGGCAGAAAAGAAGGGAAGAGGAAAACGTGTTGGGTGTCTTGGGAGGCGATGACTCAACCAAAATTTGCTGGTGGTCTCGGATTTAGAGACATCGAGTTGTTCAATCTAGCCCTGCTAGCGCGCCAAGCATGGCGCATTCTCCAGGAGCCCACATCGCTGAGTGCTAGGGTTCTAAAGGCTGTTTTATTTCCCAGAAAGTGATATCCTTTCGGCAACATTAGGATCACACCCGTCACAAGTCTGGAGATCGATTATCGAAGGACGCGATGCTCTACAGATTGGCTTGATCAAGCGAATCGGGAATGGTCAAGATACAGATGCCTGGCAGCAGAATTGGCTACCACGAGATGAACGCCTTCGTCCTATTGCGCCAAGGAAGGAAGGTGCTCCGACTCAAGTAGCTGATTACATTGACGGATCATCCGCGTCTTGGAATCACGGAAAGGTTGATGAATTCTTTTTACCTATGGATGCGGAGATAATAAAGAACACCACTAAGTCACAAATCCGTCTAGGGGCCAAAGACCCTAGCTAGAAGAACAAGCTCCTGAAGAGATGTACTCATGAACGTTCACTACCGCGTTAACTGTAGGCCCCAAGAACACTACTAAGTCACAAAGCCGTCTAGGGGCCAAAGACCCTAGAAGAACAAGCTCCCGAAGAGATGTACTCACGAACTTTCACTACCGCGTATCACCACAGAGAACTCAAATTGTTGCACCAAATGTAGTGGCAAGTCCCCCACTCTCAAATTCTACCAACGCTATAAAAATATTGGGGGAATAAGAGAGGAAGAACAAGGAAGAAGATTTTTTATCTAAGAGCTAGATCTAATGATTCCCTCACAAAGAGTGGATTTTGATTCCCTCAAATGGGTGCAAGAGTGATGGAGGGATTGAGAGATAGGCAAGTTTCTCAAAGTTAACAGTGGAGGAGAGAGGAAGTAAGAGAAGAAACTAGACCAAGGGGGAAGAAGGGTGCCTTTTATACCCCAAACAAAATCTACCGTTGGAACCAAAAAAACTGGGGTTTTGCCGAGCCAGACTGGTTCGGGCCAACCAAAATAATACTAGTAAGGTATGCTGGGAGGAGGCTGAGCGCTGGGGAAATAAACTGGACCAAGGTTGGACCACACCGGGCTGGCAAGTCCGGGCAAGCCGGACCTTCCAACCTTTGGTCGGACCACTCTGGCAACAAACCTGCATGCACAAGAACGCTATTACTTTCAAACATGGACTACGAATTTCATGATCTTGGGCTTATTGAAATCACAAAACAAATCTCTACAAGATCATGCATATAAAAATTATAGTCCATCCCTGGAGTATAAAACCAAATGAAGAATGTTTTAACCTCTCTGCAAGAGATAAACCGGTAAAACATCCAACATCGGCAATTCAATAACTCCAGTTAGGAAACTCCGATTTAGGTGAAACCAAATTTGTTAGAAAGAGGACGACAAGAGATACCCAAAATACCCTAGTGGAAATATTAAGAACGAGTTGGGTGATTTTTCTATGAATTTATAGGTTCAAAGCCTCAACACGAAGAACCAGGAAAAACTCCAATATCAAAAACGACATAAATATTTCATGCGGAGTCCGTTTTTTGATGAACTAGAGCTTGTCATTATAATAAGAACAAGATTAATATCTAAACCACCACATGGATAAGATCAAAATAACAACCAAGAAAGATGATGCAAGGATGCAAAGGTTTGAGGTCTCTCCAAACGATACAATCAATTTACTCACTCGAAAAACCTCTTGATAGTACGGCCAACTATCCCATAAACCCGTCTCCCAACTATACTAGGAGACTGGTAAGAAATAAATCATATCAAGAATAAACCTTAGACTTGCGTATTCCACTTGAGCTAGATGATGACGATCTTGAGTGCAACAAGATGGAACGTCTTTCTTGATTGTGCTTACTTGAAGAAGCCTTGCGTATTGCTCCCCCATAATCCACTATGGGATAGCTACTTCTCCGGCCCATCTTCAAATATCCATGATCACCATATGGATGGAAAGCTTCAAGCATATGACCTCTTCGAGATAGCTCATCTTGAACTTGCACAACACTTCTTCTTTCTTTGTATTGTTGATGTCTTCAAGATACACATGGGAGTTCATTCAATATTCTTCTTCAAGATATACTTGTCACTTGATCTTCTTTATTTCTTGTTTATGCAACCTTCAAGCCAACATATGATTCAACCATTACCTATGGACAAATCCTACAAATATTACTCAATGCAAATATGATCTATAGGGATTGTCACTAATTACCAAAACCACACATGCATGGGGCTCCATGCACTTTCACCTGGCTCGGCTCAAGAGCATACAACTTGTGGCATAAATCTTGGATCTTCCAAAAAGGGAAGGTATGTGACAATAAACAAGGAAATAGAAGGCAAAATGCAAATAAAAACACATATACTAAAGTATACCAAGTTACAGGTCATTTCCCAAACACAACACATTTTGATCAAATGTTTTTTTTACTATCTATAGCAATGGAAAACCTGAAATCTTCATTACTCAAAAGACAAGCTCCCTGGAAGAGAATAGCGATAACATGATCATAGATGCTTACAGTCGGGAAGTCTAGATGGTCAACACGTATTATTTACAGGAACAAAAAGGAATAAGAAACTTGTTTGAAACTAAAGTGAGGTGAGGTTGGGAAGCTTATGTAAATAAACAAGAAAGTGCAACATAGCTAGGCATGGAACGTATAATGAGTACATGCAAACAATAAACAATGGCGAATGTCTTGATATGGTCATGAGGATTTTGCAGCGGCATCCTACTCTTCGATTGAAACTCAACAACTTGATTCATGCAAAACATCAGAATTTCACGATCGCAACCTAATCATTTACGATACTCGTGAACCCTGCCCATATCCAACAAGCTACCTAAAACTCTAGGGGAACCTTGTTGCTTGTTGCTGGGAACAATATTTTGCAAACACAACCAAATCAAATGACCTCTGGATGATCACAACATCATCATTGCCACACCTTTCTAGCAGGTTTTCCAAAAATAGAATTGGAGCCCTTTCACCATCTCGATACATGTTGCATGCGAAGCTTCGGATGCTCATTTTTCCTCAAACGAGCAACAAACATCTCCCCTGATGGCATGTTGAACACCTTCTTCACCATGTCTCTAGTGAATATGAATTGTTTGTAGATCTTGTACCAATACTCATGTAACTTTGGGTCGATGTTCATCAGAATCTAGTCAATCAACTCACCAGGCACATTAACCTTGAAATCGTTGCGATATCATCAAAAAAGAATCCCAAATGATCTTCCTCTTTGCATTGTTGAGATATTTCTCAACAAAATTTCCTAGCAATTGAAATTGTTGATATTAGATGCATTTTTAATAGAAGAAAAACCGATAAGAACAAACGTTGGAACGAGAATGTACCTATGGGTTGATGGGTTGGCAATTGCCTCTATGACAGTGAAAGATATAAATGCACTTTTAGTCGATGTTGTCTCTGGCAATGACATTTCCATAGACATTGACTGGGAAGCCTACATCTGATGAGACTATGATGACCTACACGATGTTTGCAGAGTCCTCTAGCCCAAACACATCTTCGTACTTACTATCTGTGTAGTGCACTGGTGAGATGGGTGCTGCAATGGAAAAGTAAAAAACAACATTGTGGTGTCTAGAATAAGTGAGAGTGTATGTGCTGCTTTGAACAAACCATCTCGCAAAAGAAAAGTTATGAGGGAGCACCATGACAAATGGATGGTGTGAATAGTGGTGCGTACCTATCGTGGTGCTCTTCTACAACTTTCCCAATGCAAAAAAAAACATGCTATCAGATTAGTTCACCACAATAAACCGTCCCAATTGATTTTTTTTTACCATGCAAGAAAACTGCATGTTATAAATTAAGAAGAAGAACACCATCAGAAAGGTGAGAGTACAAGGTTCCAATTTATGCTTTTGCCCATTGCTACTCCCGCTGATCAAGTTAATCAATCGTATATTCTGATTAGTCGACTCAATATAACAATACAACTATGTATCATCAAGTCAGAGAATACAAGATGAAGGTGTATGGATGATTTTCCAGAAAAGCCATATATTTTTTCTATCCAAATATACAAGCATGCCAGCTTGATACGAGTAAATCAAACCCCTTCCACTAGTATGCCAGTAATGTCATCCTAGCACAAGGTATGCATACCTAGATATGGTAGCGGGAGCCACAGGTGGACAACGTTTGCAGGATCGGATGAATATTGGATCATCATGCGTGAATATTTGAATATGTTTTCCAGTGATCATCTAGGCCTTCTGTATTTCATATAAGAATATAAAGCTTGATAAATAGGAACAAAAAGCCTATCTCATTAATGTTCGTTTCAGATTCAGCAGAAATCAGTGATTTGATATTTCAGAATTCATGCTGAAACCGGAGTGCTTTGGGCCCTAGGCCAGATGGGCTCAATTAGTGGGCCTCCTCGGACTGGGTCTTGTTCAGGGCCGACCGTAGGCCTTTTCTTCTCTTCTTCCACCTTTCGGATCCTGAGACCCGGGTACTTCGACGGCGGTTTGCTGCCTGCCTGCCTGCCTCCAGCCAGACGCCGCCGCCGCCGCCGCCGCCGGATCTCCTTCTGTCCGCGCGCCGGCGAGACCACATCCTCAGGTGCGCCCCTGCTCCCCCGCCTTCCTCTCCCTCGTTCATCTTTACTAGTCCGGTGGGTCAATTAGGTACGCCTTGTTTACCTGAAGAGGTGATGGATTTCCTCATCTTGTGCTGGGGACGTGGAGCCGATCGGTTGTTTTGAAGATAAAAATAATTATTTTCGCATGAACCGTGAAATTGTGTTAATTCGAACATAACCTCTTTTTTGACAAACGCTTATTGGAACACATCGGAGTTTAGCAGCACAGTGGAACAGTAGCAACTGCACATGAACAATTTAAATCCAAGCTGCAGAATGTAAATATTTTGTTTCTAGCTAGGCATGCGCAAGCTATTATTTCTGGGATCACTCTACCGTTTATTGTTTGGAGCCGTGCAATTTGGAGTGGTCATTGACTCAGCTGCTCACTTAGATGTTACTCAGAAAATCTTGTTCACTTCGCACATAATCTGATCCATTTTTCTGTAGAATTGTTGGATGCTTGCCCTCCAAAGATATTTTCTCTGGAACTTGGTATTTTGGAAGCCCATCCACTAGGTGGGTTTCCTATTTTGCACCTAATGTTGGAAATAGTAAGTTTGTAGGTTAACATGTGTTATTGTCATTGAGGTATGGAATTCACTTAGATAGTACTCTGAAAATCTTGTTCACTTCACGCTTAACCTCTGATTGGATTTGGTTGACACTTGCCCTCCATAGAGATTTTGCCGGTACCGATAGCCTGTCTTTAACTATACTCTCTCCCAGATATTACTCACATCAATTAAACTTTTGAGGGCTCCGCAGTTCATTTACGTGTAATACTGAAGTTTCTTCAGTTCATCTTATCCATCCCATGCTTGTTGTATTTTTCTGTCCAAACTGTTGCCTGTTCCAAATAGCACCACTGACATATTACCAGCCATGTTTTTTTCTTAAAGATTGTTCCCTTAAACTTTTCCACATGTTGGATTCTTTTTTCCCATCTGCCAGTTCCCTATATGAACACTGAAGATATGGACAGTCAGCATTTGTTCAGAGATATATAAAAAAAGAAAGACCAGTGATTAGTCTTTTGGGCATTTCACTGTTCCTAGACCATTTAGTCTTTGTCCCTTTTGATTAATGAACACTCACCCATTGTGACCGTAGAGATTTACATGATAAGTGTCAGATTGTTGGTAGATGTTCCAGTAACATCAGTATTGCAAATGACATGGCTGTGTTATTTGCCAAGCAGGTAATATTTTACTGTCCTGAGCACACAAAAGATGGTTAATGCAATCAAGGGGTTGTTCATCTCCTGGTAAGCTCATAAACCCCAATGGGTTCCACCATTTTATTCCTGTTACCATATCTTTGCAGTTCCAGATGATCCACTGGTTTATCGCTATTTTTTTCCAGCGATGTACCGATGGCACAGTTCATTGTCAATCTGAATGCTTCAATGCCCGCATCGGAGAGGTTCATCGTGCACATTCTTGACCCTACGCACATGTTTATCCAGCCTCATATGGGAGAGTATATCAGAAGCAAGATAGCAGAGTTCAGAGACCAGAACAGCTACGAGAAACCAACTTGAAGGGCCATCTTTTACACTGCTTTGATCTTCAAACTCCATCCAGTGATACCTACACCTGTAGTTGATATAGTGGAGTGGTTACATGCTGAAAATCATGTTTCTCTCGTGACATTCTGAAATGATAGTTCTGTAGTTACCGCAGAGTATTGAGTATTATTTGTCTTCTGAGTGCCTTTATGAGATAATATATTTGGTGGTGCTGATTTTGATAATGTGCGGAGAAAACAGTGCCACTTTTTATGTAATCCTGTTCTCAAGATGTTCTGAGAACTTATTATGATGGCTCTAAATAGAGTAAACAAAGTAGAAGCTTTGTTGAAATTGCATGTACCAAAATTATCAGCCCCGTATTAAAAAACTATTAAAATGAATGAGGAAAAATATTATTGTGTTAGAATTCCTATTATCATTTCAAAGAAATGTTCTTTTGTAGCTAAAAGCAGCAAACTCAAATTTACCTTAAACATCTTTGTAGATATATCTTTTTTATTTATTTTATTTGTCTGGTCTTTTTTTTGACACAAATACAGTAGGGAAAGGCTCCCTACTGTGTCATTTTCTATTAATATAAATGGAATATTTCAATGGATTATTTGTCTGGTCTGCAAAGAGGAACTAGTATTTTCACAGAATGATCCATGCACATGACACACCATGATGAACTTGATGCCCCTCTTTTACTCCAAGTAGCAAGTGGGGTCACCAGGAGATAACATTCCTTACAACTTTTTTAAAAAGTTCACCTATTTTATAAAGAAAAGGAACACAACTACTGTTCTGAAACAATATAGTGAACAAACCCAGAAACTACTGTATTTTCTATGTTCGGCAATCTGGTGAAAAGATACTGGTGATATTGTACCTTGCTATGTGCAGCTAGCTGAGGCAAGAAGCCTTAACATGGCAATGACACATGAAAATCTCTTGATACTGATAGTTCATCCATCAGGTAGCATGTATAGTTTCCTTCTCCAGTTGAGACTTCAGATATATGCAACCTAGATTGTTGCTTTTAGTGAGGTTCAGATGCACTAAGATGTCTGAACTTTTTGCAGGCACCACAAACAGAAAGAGATGCTCACGCTGCACCCAGCATACAACATGCTTGGAAGCAAAGTCTAGCCGTCAGAGATCAAAGCTTGAAGCCTTGGCATGATTTAACAAAACACTCAATGGCAATGTCAGGCACTGCCTCTATCTTTTCTCCATTGCCTTTGCTTTGAAGCAATTCAATCCCATGCCGAGACTGAGGCTACAAATACAGTGCATCCTCTCCTCCATCTTGCAACCAACACTTCCATTCCTGGTGTCAATCAGCCATGGCTCACCCAATGAAGCTCTCCCTTGCTCTTCTCCTCTGCGTTGTCGGTGCCTGCATGGCCCGCAACAGCGAGTTCTCCATCGTCGGGTACTCGGAGGAGGACCTGTCCTCCCACGACAGGATCGTCGAGCTGTTCGAGAGGTGGCTAGCCAAGCACCAGAAGGCGTACGCCAGCTTCGAGGAGAAGCTGCACCGGTTCGAGGTGTTCAAGGACAACCTGAAGCACATCGACGAGATCAACCGGGAGGTGACCAGCTACTGGCTGGGCCTCAACGAGTTCGCTGACCTCACCCACGAGGAGTTCAAGGCCTCCTACCTCGGCCTCAGCCCTCCTCCGGCTCGCCGGAGCAGCAGCACCCGAAGCTTCAGGTACGAGGACATCAACGCCGGCGACCTTCCCAAGTCGGTGGACTGGAGGAAGAAGGGCGCGGTGACGGACGTGAAGAACCAGGGGCAGTGCGGCAGCTGCTGGGCCTTCTCGACCGTGGCGGCGGTGGAAGGGATCAACGCCATTGTGACCGGCAACCTGACGGCGCTGTCGGAGCAGGAGCTCATCGACTGCAGCGTCGACGGCAACAATGGCTGCAACGGTGGCATGATGGACTACGCATTCTCCTACATCGCCTCCAGCGGCGGGCTCCACACCGAGGAGGCATACCCTTACCTCATGGAGGAAGGCAGCTGCGGCGACGGCAAGAAGAGCGAGTCTGAGGCGGTGGCGATCAGCGGCTACGAGGATGTGCCCGCCAACGACGAGCAGTCCCTCATCAAGGCACTCGCCCACCAGCCCATCTCCGTCGCCATCGAGGCATCCGGCAGGCACTTCCAGTTCTACAGCGGGGTAAGCATGCATCCATTTGAAAAACACCATCCAACGCATCTGTTGTCACTACTGTCACGTGGCCCCAGGTGTCATACTCATGTCAGATTACATTTTGAATTTTCACCCTTTTAATGTTTCTGATGTCATTGGACGAACATTTAGTCTGAAGTATGTCTGAGCTGATTTCTAATCTGGAACATTTTCTTTGCTGACATAGGGAGTTTACGACGGTCCTTGCGGCGCGCAGCTGGACCACGGCGTGGCGGCGGTCGGGTACGGGTCGGACAAGGGGAAGGGCCATGACTACATCGTGGTGAAGAACTCGTGGGGCGACAAGTGGGGCGAGAAGGGGTACATCAGGATGAAGAGGGGCACCGGCAAGGGCGAGGGCCTCTGCGGCATCAACAAGATGGCCTCCTACCCGACCAAGGACAACTGATCGACTACACAAGCTCAAATATGCTGCATCCAGAGGACTGAAAGTCTCAGCCGTCCTTCAGAGTTGTTCCTGCTCTGCATTTCCCTTCCTTTTACTTTGTGTTTCCCTCAACGGTTTTCTTTCGGTTGAAATGACGGCTGGGTGGATGAAATAATAAAAATTTCCTTTCAAGTTCCTGTTCAGATTGTTCAGATTGCTGGGCTTCTTGTCTGCGTGATTATGTTGTGTGTCGTATGTCTGAAACTTCAGAGACAAGTGTTAGTGTGAAAACTGGAACCCAAGTCATAATTCAACATCTCCTTTCGGCAAAGACCAGACACAATGCTG
Organism: Lolium rigidum; assembly: GCF_022539505.1. Taxonomy (NCBI): domain Eukaryota; kingdom Viridiplantae; phylum Streptophyta; class Magnoliopsida; order Poales; family Poaceae; genus Lolium; species Lolium rigidum. The sequence continues at coordinate 38,266,043 of NC_061511.1, read as the reverse complement.
CATGAACAAAGTGTTGAACTAACTTTACGGGAAGTAGTTGGTCTAGAAGTTTCTGTTGTAGTATTAAAAGAACGACCTGCGACCGCCAACCTAATGTACCTGTGCTGTTCCATCCTCATCCTGCATCAATTGCGCAATCAAAACTGAAACAAATTCATGGAGATATGTCAACATGAAATTGCACAATGCAATTTTCTTACCATTGGCACTGCTCTTAATTAACAAGAATTTTTTTGTGACCTCATTAACAGCTGCAGAGTCAGCATGCCCGGGACGAGTCTGCGATGTACTTTGACACATTTTACCATTTTCTCCTCATGGACCATCCATCATGTACAACCTGCTACTCCTCCAAAGTACAATCATGCACCGGACCATATTCATGCTCTTGTAGTCTAACATGTCGGCGCTCGGGTAGGTGTACTTTGCATTCCAAATAGTTAAGGGCCAAACCTCCCATACCTTTCCACACATCAATGAAGCTTAAATGAGGCACTTTATCAGATGATGACGACCAATCCTACGGGTAATGAAACTTCAGAGTTTCCACTTTGTACTGATACATTGTTTGGCCCCTTCAAAGTCAGGGCAGCCATTTGTTGCGTTCTCTCAGCTGCGCGTGTGTGTGTGTGCCCACGGTGATTTCATCATAGTAGATGTAGAGGCTCCGATTTTGGCTAGACATCGCGTGTGGTGTGGGTAGAGGTTAATGTATAGGATAATTTTTGCATCGAATTAGTTTCTGTATCTATTTTAGAGAATCCATAACCGTCTTGAACAAATTCGACGGATAATGATATCCGATTCCAAACTTGACACCGAACACGGCATGCCAAATAGCACCCGGATATCCGTACCCGAAAATTATTTAGGACCATCTCATGGATTTCATCCGATTTTCATCTGAAACGTCAAAGGTATTAGAGCATACTATATTCAGTCTATTGAATATTAGTGTTTTGTTGAACTCGTTTTATCGATTATTTTTGGTTTTATGGGCCTATTTATGCGCGTACGCATCCAATTAATTCTGTTCCAAGTCCGCTCCGTTGTACGTTCTGAGTTTGCCCCCCGTCTCTCTATTCTCTATCTTTTTAGCGAAATTTTGATGGAGGACATTGTATTTTTGTTTCTGGGGTTTGTCAAAACACAGTGCTTGACATGTCTTTGGTAGGTACCGTGAACACACAACATGGCCAAAACTGAAAAAGTTGGCACATTGTCATCCCATACAAAAATGCCAATCTTTCCGTCTCTAGCCATGAGATGTATTTTAGCAAATGTGGCACAAAATTGTAGTATTGTTATCTGCCAAAGACACAATTAACTTGCAAACGCATGAAATTTTTTTAAAAAAATATCGTGTAGCAAAAGTTTCTCTTTTTTTTTACACATAACATCGTTGACTTACTGTTTGTCTGACAGGCCGGTCCCACACCTCCCAGAAGGAGGTCCTGGTGGGTGGGGTAGGTGGTGGAGACGGAACGGAACCCGGAGAAGAAGAAGAAAGTCTGTCCGCGGTTTGGACTCTGTGGTTGGTGCCTGCCAAGAGACTTCCGTCGCCGAGCGCCTCCGTCCCCGCGATTTAAACGCGATCGGATCGGATCCCCGGATCCCCACAACCCTGCCAGCCAGATTCACATCGCGCACCTCAACCTCAGGTAGCAGCAGCATCAGCTTGGGATCTCGAACCAGAGCAAGAAGATGGCCAAGGAGGCGCTCACCCTGGCGGAGGTCTCCAAGCACAACACCAAGGACGACTGCTGGCTCGTCATCGCCGGCAAGGTACGCACGCACGCACGCGTCCCCTCTCCCCACCCCCTCTTTCTTTCTCTCTGATCCGTGCCGGCGCGGTACCGGCTAGGCTCCAGGGGCCGCCAGATCTGACCGGCCCTCCCGTCTGTTCCGCCGTCCGCTCACGGATCGTCCCCCCGACGCACGCACGGCGCCCCTCGATTGCTGAACACTCAGCTTCGTCGAGTGATTCGTCATGGGGGTCCAAAGCCAGATCAGTGCTTTGGTCCGGCCGATTCCGCTCTCTGGCTAGTTTAGTTGTGGCTTATAGGTAGCTGCTGTGATGGGATGAATCGCGTGTCCATTACCTTTGCAGACTAGTTGTTGCTTGATCCTGCCCTACCTCGGAGACGCACGCAGAAAAAAGTTCGTCTTTTTGGTTCCGGCTGTCTACAGATTCGCTAGTTTACTGCCTGTTACTGAAAGAATTTGCCTGTTTGGTTCTCGACTGTTGTAATGCCCCTTGGTAGAAGGGGCATCCATGAGGATGTTTTATAAAAAAAGAGGTTACTTACAGTGGTTAGTAGTAGTACATCATATCCAACCTTGCCTGCCTACTCCAACTCAAGACATTATCTTTTCTCAAGAGTAATTGCATTTGTCAACCTTGGTTCTAGTTTTCCACATGCAATTCTGGGCATAAATCGATTTCCTATTCAACAGTAGCAATTGTTGTAGAAAAAACAGGGGAACCATGTTCATCAGCAAGTGTTTAGAAAGAGTAAAGCTTCTGTCCACAGACAGGCTGAATGCTAACCCAGGCCATAGATGATTTGACTGACTCGAAGCTGTTGCCTGGCCTAGTACATTAGTGTCCATCTGCTTGACGGCGTACCAACAGGACGGTACAGTCACATAGGTTTTGAAGTCACATGTTGATTTATACGTCCGCTGATGGATCGGTATTGTAATCGTTCGCTAAATATATCATATTAATCTATGTTGAATCAACGGTCTTTGTGGTTGTTGTTCTATGCATCCAAAAGCTCTCTGCCTTGCGACAAGAACCATCTAGGTGTCTTGGCTTCAGATACTATCAATGTTTATCAAGTGCCCTTTATCAACGAGGATCTTTTGTATCCTCTTCTGCAAAAAGTGTGCCTTTGCAGAAGATGATACAAAAGAGTTTTAATTACCCTTTGTCCATGTGCATCTGTGGAAAGCAAGTTCCTTAACATTTGTTGTAGCAAAAAAAAACATTTTTTTATTCAAACCATAAGAAGCTGTGTAGTGTAAGGTAAATTCCACATATTTTCGTATTTGATATAAACCTTGTAAAATATTTATGTTTTTCTTTCAAAGGCCTGATGGTTTGGTTCAGATAACATAAATTCACAAAGGTAGATCATTTTGCTTTTATTCACTTTGAAGGCTGCTTTCTTCTGTACATTATGTACATTACAGGAACAATGTGGCAATGCTCTTCCACTAATGCTAGAATGCTCACAAATTTAATACCTTGAATTGCCAAAAAAAAAACATGACCAACATCTTGTTCTATTGTCTAGGTATATGATGTGACGAAGTTTTTGGAGGACCACCCAGGAGGTGACGATGTCCTGTTGTCCTCAACTGGTATGTCATGCTTGCCTCACCATGATTTTACTGATGCTTTGAAATCTTGATTTGGTCTAATAATGTAAACTGGCATGACCCTTGTTTTTACAGCAAAGGATGCAACTGATGACTTTGAGGATGTCGGACACAGCACGACCGCTCGTGCCATGCTGGACGAGTACTACATCGGCGACATCGACGTGGCCACGATACCCACCACGACGAAGTACACTGCGCCGAAGCAGCCGCACTACAACCAGGACAAGACCCCTGAGTTCATCATCAAAATCCTCCAGTTCCTTGTCCCCCTGGCCATCCTTGGCCTGGCCGTTGCCGTCAGGATGTACACCAAGTCTGAGTCTTCTTAATTGGCCGGGTGCTGTTGTTATCGGGAAAGCTAAACTGAAGGTGTTGGAATAAGTTAGTAGTATACTGCGTGATGAATTTGTTGCGGTGTAAACTGTGGCTGTGTCTTGAGTTGGGTTGAACCTTGACGAGAGTTTTGTGGTGAAAGTTAAATTGATTGGGCTCAAACAAGTAGTTCTTCTATATATTTGTCGTTCATGGCTCTGCTAAGCAACTTCAAATTCGGGTACTAAAAGCTCTCCAATTAATTTACTGTTGCTGATTAGTTCTGAAGTTTCATTGGACCAAGTTCTGTCTTGTTCGAATGAAGTGTTCTTTCATTTTTATGAAGAAAGTTGTGCCATAGTCACAGCAGAAGAGGCTCTCCCCTTTTCGACAAGAAAAATAAAGAGCTTTAATTTCTTGAACAAAGTATGTCATAGATGGCAGGTTGTCATAACTTTGAGAAGAATGAAAGAAAGGGAGATACCAAAGCAGAGAACCAATGGTTGGGTGGTTAGAGCATCTCTAGTGGTTCCTCTAAACGAGGTCCTCTATATGGAGCATATAGATGACTATCTATAAAGATTCCGTTTTAGATGATCTGAGTTTTTCAGTGGTTCCTCTATATCTAGGACATCTAAATTTTCTCTCATATAGTTTAGTAATATTTCAAACAACAGCAATTCAATCACATTTCAGTATAGGCAATGCAATTCATATTTCAGTAACAACAATTCAATCATATTTCAGTATACTAAACTAGGAGCACAGTACAAAAACTAGCAGAGAAGATTGCCCGGTCCGCGTCGGGGTCCAGCGCCGCGGCCAGCGCTGACGCCCAACGTTGGGGTCCGATTTCGGCCGCCGCCCAGCGCCACCACCGGCCCCGCCCAGCGCCGCCGCCCAGCGCCACCATCGGCCCCGCCCAGCGCCACCGCCCTCCCTCGATTTCGACCGTCGCGGGAGACGCTCCCGCCTTCTTTGGTCTCCAGATGCGCGCAGGGCAACAATTTGGCTTCGATGGTCGTGGCTTCGTCCTCTATATTTGGAGGATGGAGCAAGGATATGGGAGCTCCTCTAAATTTAGAGGACGGGATAGAGAGACCACTAGAAGCCTTTTTTTTTTGCCTCACGACCATCTAAATGTTTTTGGATGGCCCTTTAGAGGAACCACTAGGGATGATCTTAGAAGGGTAGTGGACTAGTGGTATCTCTAGCCCACCAGAGTTTAAACTACAGGTTTAACACTTTGGTGTCTCATAAAATGTGGAATATTATTCGATGGGAGGTGACATTCCCGTCGACAGCGAAGCGTCTATGGTGACTTCGTCAATCTTAAGACCATCGAATGAAGTTTTTTTTTTGACTCGGTCTCTCGGAGGTACTCATAGGGGTAAGACGTGCGTACGTTCATAGAGGTGAGTGTATTTACGTATGAACTTATGTGTAAGTGACTATGTCTGTACCGTGTTTTGAAAAAAAAGAAGCATGTCGATGGATGTGTGCTTGAGGGCGCGAGGCCGTTGGTTGTCAGGCGGCAGGATGCTCCATTGCAGTCCAGCAGAGAAGACGATCTCTGCTCTACCTGCATTAAAAGTTAAAATGACGGCTGCCGATCGAGATTGAGGCAATTATATCTGGACGGTCCGGATAGAACAAAGGTAAGGCTAGACGATCGATTTCAACTTGAGTCGCGTACAAGAGGCGGTGCTGTTTCTCCCTTTTTTTAGGCGGCGACTCGGTGACTTCGTCGGTCTCCGCGGCGGCGCCGACGCACTTAGGATTCATACATCATGGCATCTGCAGAGGAGGATGAGGACTTCGGATTCATTGAGCCATTACTGTATGACGAGGTGAAGGAGATGGCCTGGGCGGTGGCGGAAAGGGAGAGGCGCCGGCGCGAGGTAGAGGAGAAGGCGCGGAAAGAGGAGGAGACCCAGCGGAGATGCTCGGCGAACCAAGCCGTCAGGGACTCCATCCGTGAGTACGACCACGAGCCCACGAGGTCTACACTCGGTGTTAGCTCTAATCTTAATTTCTCTTGTATCTGCATTAGTTTGTTTCAGTTCTGCATGTAGTCCTCGATCGAGGTGCAGCTCCAGCGAGGCGTGGTGGACGGCGAGATGCCAAGGCCTGTGCGATGTGGGTATGGTGCGATGCAGTTGAGCCGTGAGAAGCGGCAGGCGCCTAAGGTTCTAGAATTGATCCGTCGAGTAAGGCCGAATGAATCGGTCAGTTATCTTCAGGTTGTTAGCTGCTAGCTGCGTGAGTGTGTGCATGTGTTTAGCTAGTCGTGTGTTAGTGGGGAGAGTGCGTGCGTGCATGAAGTTAGTGGGTAGCGTGGCCTCCGGTTGCTTGTGTGCGTGAGCTTATATATTCACCTCACCTGTAAGCATGTTAATCTTTACCAAGAGAGAATACAGAGAAGAAAAGTTCAGGCTGTGTGAAACAGCTGAATGCCAAATCCTTGTGTCTCCATTGTTCATGCCTGAGTTGTGAGAGGCAACTCGAGGTAGAAGAAGGAGCTGCATGATTGGCAGCTCCTACACTCGGTTCTTCCTCAGAGATTTCTCGGTCTTCGACATTGACCAGGAGTGTAAGTAGCCTCTGTTTTCGTCGTCTCTACCTGCTCTTTTTTGGGCTCGAATTAGGGCAAATCTGCATTGGACTCCTGGCACATTTATTCATGTTCCACGATTTTGCATAGTGCTGGCGCACCAGTCCATCATGGACTCCATCGTTGGGTTCAGTCCCAAGAAGGAGCTCAAGGTTTACACCCCGTTTTTTTCTCAGGGATTTCTCCATCTTCGACATGCGTAGCGCGTAGTAATGTACGTTGATCGATCTACATGCAGTTTACTGCTACCTGATTATGTGCAATTTCCATGTAGGCTATCATCCTTTCTCCATGTTTCTCTGCAAGTATACATATGTTGATCGATCTATATTCACTTCAACCTGATTATGTGCATAAATCGGTCTATTGTAATTTTCAAGTAGGCTGTCACAAGTTCACAACCGGTCGATTTAAATCTTTTCTTCATGTTTCTCTGCAAGTATACATACTTATCTCCATGTTTTAATCCAGCTGAATCTGCGCCGATGCTCCATGTGTTGAGTTCGTTCAGTCGGTTGTTGCGTTGTAAAAAGAACTCTAGTCTTCCTTGCTCTCTTAAAATGCTAGCAGTAGGCGGTTTCTTTTTTGTTTTTGGTTGCACCTGCCTGGGATGCTCTCAGTTAGCTGCGTTGTATTTCGTTATCTCTTTTTGGTAATGAAATTCGATCTCCCTGGTGGATCGATTGGAAAAAAATACTGATTCTGTCCATGAGCTGCCGTTAATTAGTCTCATATTTTTGAAACAATTAGTTTCATCTATGTTTTAGAAACAACATATTGTTGCTTGATGCAGTTCAAATATCATTTGCTAAGTATATAAGGCAACGGACTGACACAAAAGTGTATGCACAAGCATTGGTCTTTCATCCTTTACCATATCTTTATCGAATAATCCTTTACCATTTAGCCTCTCAATTTATCAAGTCCCTCACGGGCACACTAATAATTTTGATAGATGTTGGTTTTATTTTTTCATCACAGCACGTCAGCACCTATTTGTGCAATGCGGTACACGGACAGCCAGTACGAAGAAATGTTCGGGCTGGAAGACTCGGTGAACATCCTCTCCGTGAAGATTGTCTCCTCGGACGTAGGCTACCCGCTCGACATCTACGGCACCATCATCACGAGAGACAGTATCGACTAAAAGTGCGTTCCTATCTTCCGCCGCCGCGGAGATGATCCCCAACGCATCGAATCGGAGGACACATCCTTGATCCTCACTGGCCCAGACCGAGGACTCGTGCTGGTTGATTTTGTATACCTCGAGATAAATCTCAACATCAAGGATGGCGATGAAGAATACATGGACAGAAGGCTCGGCAAGGGGCTTGAAAGTATCGATGGCCGTGTGATTAGTAGAGCTAAAACCATCGAAGAGAAGACAAAGTTTGCAAGCACAACCTTTCATACCTAGCTCAGCGGTGTGAAGGTGGAATACAAGATTGTCCAAAACGCAGTGGAGGCCACCCTTGAAGTCAAGGTTCTTGAAGGAGGAGATTTCCGTGGGAAGATCACGGCTAGCACCACTGGAGCCGACGATGTCTGGCTACTTCTCCATGATACTGGAGAAGCGTCTAGAGGCATTGTGACCGCTGCGCACAGAAGTGGCGTAGTCGAGCTGCTGCACCGTGTCGTGGTTGTCCATCTGGATGAGATGCTGGTGTTCTGGGTTGACGGTGGCCATTATGCAGCGCTGATGGCCGTCGAATTCGCTCCGTTTCGGCGTCGGTGCAGACGCAAAGGAAATCGCTTGTGGGGCTGTTAGGTTGCAGGTGAAAGTTACTTGGTTGTTGATGGATCATAGGTTCTAATAACTGGTTCAATTTGTGAAATTAACGTACAAAATTATAGTTATAAAATCACGTGTTCGTCGCTTCACCTATTGATCCATTGTAACATGTCACTTTCCTTTTGAATTGCTCCACCGCTCTACCCGAAAAGACGTTCTAAGTAAAAGCTTCTTTTATGGAAGGAAACATTGTTCTACATATATGTCAATCAAATGGAAAATGCTCGGGATAGATCTATATGTAGAGGAGAAGGGGCTTGGAGCGGAACGTGGATGCAATGAACTAACTTTTTCCCCTTATATAGAACTTAGATAAAGTGAGACTAATGAGGCAAACTGTCTATGATTCATATATACCACGGACACTTAAAGACCATGTTAGTAATGCCATTTTCTACATTTTTCGATAAAAGATGTTATAATGTATTTTTTTTTTACATTCGAATAGATCTTATTTGATCCAATGCACATGCTCTCTATGTAGGCTCTCCACAATTACGTCAAGATCAGTGCTTAATCACTCACTCTCTTCACTTAGAATTTTTATTCTTTGTTTCTACCAAACAATACTGTTTTTCTTTACATATTTATATGGAGAAATGGAAAATGATATTTTTTACATGCACAACGAGTGAGTGAACACAGATCTCAATCCAAAACTGGAAAATATATTTGTGGGTAGTCACTTGACATTTGTTTATCAATTCATTATTGGAAATATAGCATCGAACGTTCTGAAACTTCTATTTCACAAACTAATACCCATCATGGTCAATAATTTTATTTTTATTTATACAAAGCGCTTGCAGTTTTGAATACTTTATTATTATTTCAGTAACATGAATACTATGCACTCCTTATTAATTTACTTTTAATTTGGTTGTTTGATAGACATATAGTTTGACCTATTTATACTGAATTTTCTTACCTCTTCATGCCTCATATTGTCTTAGTTGTAAATTTATTTATGTTCATGGTTTGAGACACTATATTACTTAAAAAAATAATATCAGGCATAACAACTAGAATTAACAATGTTACTTTATATTGAGGCACCAATTTTTTTTATACCGTTATAAAATTTTGCTCATTCCAAATCTATTTTCTAAACGTAAACATGCACTTTATTTTGTTTGCATTTTTTCTTTATTCTGTTTCTTAACTTAGAGGGTTGTGTATTTTATTATAATGCATTTCACACTAATAAGTAAGTCATCATTATAACATTTCTACAAATCAATATATGTCCCTTAATTTATTATAATGCTTCTTTGTGTTGTTTTCATTTATTTCTTAAATATTCCACATAACTTGGCATTTTTCTGTATCAAAACTTAAAATAACTTGATAAATATTTATGAAGCGAGATGATTATCAAGTTTAGGTGTAACTAAGTAGAGAATTCTAGACCGATGAAGTGTGACCTTGTAGTTTTTCCTCGAGCCTTTTCCTTTTTGTCACTAAACGGCGGTACAGCATTGTTATTTTTGGTTGCTCACCACGTGTTCATGGGATGAAGAACACATACAAATGACTCGGCAAGGGGCCCGACAGCATCGATGATTATGTGAGTAGCAAAACGAAAACCATCGAGAGAGAAGACAAAGGGTGTGATCGGTAGCATGCATGCTTTTCGTGGCCTAACTGGGTACGTAGTGCAGAGGTGGCAATGGAGAATACATGGACAGAAGGCTCTGCAAGGGGCTTGAAAGTATCGATGGCCATGTGATTAGCAGAGCTAAGACCATCGAAGAGAAGACAAAGTTTGCAAGCACAACCTTTCATACCTGGCTCAGCGGTGTGAAGGTGGAATACACGATTGTCCAAAACGCAGTGGAGGCCACCCTTGAAGTCAAGGTTCTTGAAGGAGGAGATTTCCGTGGGAAGATCACGGCTAGCACCACAGGAGCCGACGATGTCTGGCTGCTGCTCCATGATACTGGAGAAGTGTCTAGAGGCATTGTGACCGCTGCGCACAGAAGTGGCGTAGTCGAGCTGCTGCACCGTGTCGTGGTTGTCCATCTGGATGAGATGCTGGTGTTCTGGGTTGACGGTGGCCATTATGCAGCGGCGATGGCCGTCGATTCGCTCCGTTTCGGCGTCGGTGCAGACGCAAAGGAAATCGCTTGTGGGGCTGTTAGGTTGCAGGTGAAAGTTACTTGGTTGTTGATGGATCATAGGTTCTAATAACTGGTTCAATTTGTGAAATTAACGTACAAAATTATAGTATATAAAATCACGTGTTCGTCGCTTCACCTATTGATCCATTGTAACATGTCACTTTCCTTTTGAATTGCTCCACCGCTCTACCCGAAAAGACGTTCTAAGTAAAAGCTTCTTTTATGGAAGGAAACATTGTTCTACATATATGTCAATCAAATGGAAAATGCTCGGGATAGATCTATATGTAGAGGAGAAGGGGCTTGGAGCGGAACGTGGATGCAATGAACTAACTTTTTCCCCTTATATAGAACTTAGATAAAGTGAGACTAATGAGGCAAACTGTCTATGATTCATATATACCACGGACACTTAAAGACCATGTTAGTAATGCCATTTTCTACATTTTTCGATAAAAGATGTTATAATGTATTTTATTTTTACATTCGAATAGATCTTATTAGATCCAATGCACATGCTCTCTATGTAGGCTCTCCACAATTACGTCAAGATCAGTGCTTAATCACTCACTCTCTTCACTTAGAATTTTTATTCTTTGTTTCTACCAAACAATACTGTTTTTCTTTACATATTTATATGGAGAAATGGAAAATGATATTTTTTACATGCACAACGAGTGAGTGAACACAGATCTCAATCCAAAACTGGAAAATATATTTGTGGGTAGTCACTTGACATTTGTTTATCAATTCATTATTGGAAATATAGCATCGAACGTTTTGAAACTTCTATTTCACAAACTAATACCCATCATGGTCAATAATTTTATTTTTATTTATACAAAGCGCTTGCAGTTTTGAATACTTTATTATTATTTCAGTAACATGAATACTATGCACTCCTTATTAATTTACTTTTAATTTGGTTGTTTGATAGACATATAGTTTGACCTATTTATACTGAATTTTCTTACCTCTTCATGCCTCATATTGTCTTAGTTGTAAATTTATTTATGTTCATGGTTTGAGACACTATATTACTTAAAAAAATAATATCAGGCATAACAACTAGAATTAACAATGTTACTTTATATTGAGGCACCAATTTTTTTTATACCGTTATAAAATTTTGCTCATTCCAAATCTATTTTCTAAACGTAAACATGCACTTTATTTTGTTTGCATTTTTTTCTTTATTCTGTTTCTTAACTTAGAGGGTTGTGTATTTTATTATAATGCATTTCACACTAATAAGTAAGTCATCATTATAACATTTCTACAAATCAATATATGTCCCTTAATTTATTATAATGCTTCTTTGTGTTGTTTTCATTTATTTCTTAAATATTCTACATAACTTGGCATTTTTCTGTATCAAAACTTAAAATAACTTGATAAATATTTATGAAGCAGATGATTATCAAGTTTAGGTGTAACTAAGTAGAGAATTCTAGACCGATGAAGTGTGACCTTGTAGTTTTTCCTCGAGCCTTTTCCTTTTTGTCACTAAACGGCGGTACAGCATTGTTATTTTTGGTTGCTCACCACGTGTTCATGGGATGAAGAACACATACAAATGACTCTGGCAAGGGGCCTGACAGCATCGACGATTATGTGAGTAGCAAAACGAAAACCATCGAAGAGAGAAGACAAAGGGTGTGATCGGTAGCATGCATGCTTTTCGTGGCCTAACTGGGTACGTAGTGCAGAGGTGGCAATGGAGAATACATGGACAGAAGGCTCTGCAAGGGGCTTGAAAGTATCGATGGCCATGTGATTAGCAGAGCTAAGACCATCGAAGAGAAGACAAAGTTTGCAAGCACAACCTTTCATACCTGGCTCAGCGGTGTGAAGGTGGAATACACGATTGTCCAAAACGCAGTGGAGGCCACCCTTGAAGTCAAGGTTCTTGAAGGAGGAGATTTCCGTGGGAAGATCACGGCTAGCACCACAGGAGCCGACGATGTCTGGCTGCTGCTCCATGATACTGGAGAAGCGTCTAGAGGCATTGTGACCGCTGCGCACCGAAGTGGCGTAGTCGAGCTGCTGCACCGTGTCGTGGTTGTCCATCTGGATGAGATGCTGGTGTTCTGGGTTGACGGTGGCCATTATGCAGCGCTGATGGCCGTCGAATTCGCTCCGTTTCGGCGTCGGTGCAGACGCAAAGGAAATCGCTTGTGGGGCTGTTAGGTTGCAGGTGAAAGTTACTTGGTTGTTGATGGATCATAGGTTCTAATAACTGGTTCAATTTGTGAAATTAACGTACAAAATTATAGTATATAAAATCACGTGTTCGTCGCTTCACCTATTGATCCATTGTAACATGTCACTTTCCTTTTGAACTAGAACATGATAGCGCGCGTTGCGGCGCCCGTCCATATTGATGAACTAAATATAAAGTAAGTTAGAAAATGTGGATAATTTAGATACCCAATTTTGATTACACATGCCTCAATCTAGATGGACTACATTGGTTCACAATTGAGAGTCGCGCTTAATGTTACAGCTACACACTAATGCATAAACATGAACAAAAATAAAAATAAAGTTAAAGATAGTTTACAGGTATTGTGTTTTGGATATCCAATTAAGCTGACTTTTAACATTTTAATGACGAACTTAGTCTCACCCTTGCATATCCGTATCCAGTGTTCAAAATAATCTGTCATTTACATATGATGCAACCTTTGGGAGATATTCGAACCAAGCGTGGGTATTATCTCTTAATATACTTGAAACTAAAACCCCATAATCATACTCCTTGACGAAATTCACATGTATGTCTTAATTAGCTTGTTGTAGCATGTCCCTGTTACTGTGGTTGATGGAAAGGTTATCTTGAGATAATGTGCGTATATGACCTCGACATAAGCACACTTGTAGTGAGACCTAAGTATATAAAGATTTTATATGAGTCTAGCAAAGTAATATTTTTTTATTAATAAATCTGGATGTTCAGGGTGCTTTCAAAGTTAGGAGTTTCAAATAGTGCTATGACATAACAGTAAGGCTCCAAGCTTTATGCTTTCCACAAGCTGATTCACAATTAATAGCTAAAAACAATCCCATCTTGATATTACATGTCTCCATCATTTAGAGCAACTGAGAAACTATATGCCAGAGTAGTCAGATCTTTAAATCACGTTTGCTGAAGGAAACAATGGCAAGGGAACTTCTGGAGCCGCTGCGTGTGCTAACGCCTGCTCGGCTTTTTCACCTCGGCATACCATCTTTGATTGCAGTGGCAAGAGAGAATGTGATGAGAGCTATGTCTGGTCAGTTCTGTACAGAAGCCTCGCCATTAAAACTTGTGCACTATTTCCCCACGAATCACCCATTGTTCATCCAGTGACAATCACCATGACGGCTGGAGCGACAACAACTCTGTGGAGGTGAAGGCCTCCTGGTCATGGATTTCATAGTGAGACCAGAAAATATTCTCTGCTACAACAAATCTGAACCTGCATAATATATTAAGAAATATCAATAGAAGCAAAAGCTCAGGAATCACCTATGTACTTAACACACTTACCAATTTCATAACAATTAGATTTTTAACCTTCTCTGAATAGCCTCTGTTATAAGGCAACACAGAAAAAAAATAGTCATTACTCAATTGAGTACTATATTTCTATAAGACACACATATGCTTATAGAAGGTTGGAAGCATCCTAATAAGTGCATGCTAACAATTAACAGATAATAATCAAAACCACTACTCAGTACTACTCAATGGAGTAGTGACAGTGCTAGTCAAGGAGAAGTAAGCAGCAGATTGTGACAGACCTGAATATGTCGTCTCATAGCTCCTCTGTTCCTTAATATTGGCCATCAAGCATCAACTCTGCAAGGTGCAAAATAATCCAAGTCTTGCGGTAGGATTAGGAACTAAAGCCCAATAGCCTATTAGCCTCTCACGAGTTAATCATCACGCTTCCATAATAAAGTGTAATTTCATTTTTTTCCAGCACCCTGTCTACTTGTACCATGAAATGATATAATTTGGAACACCTTAGAATCAGAAATTGGCAGCATATGTCGACAAATCAGAAGATGCAAACAACCGCATCTTGTTTATACCAAATAAACGAGAAATTGGTTAGAGGGTGAGCGAAATTATGAGAGGAAATTGGAGTTTAAGAGACCCACCGAGGGTGAGTGAACTTGGGAATAACAGGCGGACAGTATAGATATCGGAGTAGCACCATAGCAACAGCGTCGTGGAGGTGGAGTTGCATCCATGGGTCGGGAAACTTCCCAAAATTCCTTGTACAGTATGATCACTCCTGCACGAAATTTGTGATGTCAATCGAAATCAATTTTGTCTAGCAAGTGTAAGAAAGCCAGTCCTACTACTCCCCACAGGAGAAGTTTTTATACCGCGAATAGAAGGAGCGGAAGGGGCGAATCAATTGAATGTCAGCGAACCCCAGCCAAGCAATAACACCACGCCGCCGCCAGGCAATCAATCGCCAGTTACAGGAACCTCTCACGCTGGTGATGAACATACGAAGCCCAACAAATAGGAACAGATGCGCACAGGTACATGCCTCACACCGGACGTGAATTGGGCTGTTTCCCGGCCCGGTTAACGAGTTGAAATCCAGATCAATTTCGGCAGTAGCAGCCCTTTTTTATGTTGGGCAGGCCAGGACGGGAGTCTAACACGGTAAAACTGAAGAAATGGCCTGGATTGGAGCAGCGGGAAGATCTGGAGCGCTCCATGGGCAGATCTGACGGTCCATGACGTTAAAACGCTGTGGTGGCTCCTAGGTAGTTCCATCTTACTGTTAACTAATTGCTCCACCGCTCTACCCGAAAAGACGTTCTAAGTAAAAGCTTCTTTTATGGAAGGAAACATTGTTCTACATATATGTCAATCAAATGAAAAATGCTAGGGATAGATCTATATGTAGAGGAGAAGGGGCTTGGAGCGGAACGTGGATGCAATGAACTAACTTTTTCCCCTTATATAGAACTTAGATAAAGTGAGACTAATGAGGCAAACTGTCTATGATTCATATATACCACGGACACTTAAAGACCATGTTAGTAATGCCATTTTCTACATTTTTCGATAAAAGATGTTATAATGTATTTTTTTTACATTCGAATAGATCTTATTTGATCCAATGCACATGCTCTCTATGTAGGCTCTCCACAATTACGTCAAGATCAGTGCTTAATCACTCACTCTCTTCACTTAGAATTTTTATTCTTTGTTTGTACCAAACAATACTGTTTTTCTTTACATATTTATATGGAGAAATGGAAAATGATATTTTTTTACATGCACAACGAGTGAGTGAACACAGATCTCAATCCAAAACTGGAAAATATATTTGTGGGTAGTCACTTGACATTTGTTTATCAATTCATTATTGGAAATATAGCATCGAACGTTCTGAAACTTCTATTTCACAAACTAATACCCATCATGGTCAATAATTTTATTTTTATTTATACAAAGCGCTTGCAGTTTTGAATACTTTATTATTATTTCAGTAACATGAATACTATGCACTCCTTATTAATTTACTTTTAATTTGGTTGTTTGATAGACATATAGTTTGACCTATTTATACTGAATTTTCTTACCTCTTCATGCCTCATATTGTCTTAGTTGTAAATTTATTTATGTTCATGGTTTGAGACACTATATTACTTAAAAAAATAATATCAGGCATAACAACTAGAATTAACAATGTTACTTTATATTGAGGCACCAATTTTTTTTATACCGTTATAAAATTTTGCTCATTCCAAATCTATTTTCTAAACGTAAACATGCACTTTATTTTGTTTGCATTTTTTCTTTATTCTGTTTCTTAACTTAGAGGGTTGTGTATTTTATTATAATGCATTTCACACTAATAAGTAAGTCATCATTATAACATTTCTACAAATCAATATATGTCCCTTAATTTATTATAATGCTTCTTTGTGTTGTTTTCATTTATTTCTTAAATATTCTACATAACTTGGCATTTTTCTGTATCAAAACTTAAAATAACTTGATAAATATTTATGAAGCAGATGATTATCAAGTTTAGGTGTAACTAAGTAGAGAATTCTAGACCGATGAAGTGTGACCTTGTAGTTTTTCCTCGAGCCTTTTCCTTTTTGTCACTAAACGGCGGTAGAGCATTGTTATTTTTGGTTGCTCACCACGTGTTCATGGGATGAAGAACACATACAAATGACTCGGCAAGGGGCCCGACAAAGCATCGACGATTATGTGAGTAGCAAAACGAAAACCATCGAAGAGAGAAGACAAAGGGTGTGATCGGTAGCATGCATGCTTTTCGTGGCCTAACTGGGTACGTAGTGCAGAGGTGGCAATGGAGAATACATGGACAGAAGGCTCTGCAAGGGGCTTGAAAGTATCGATGGCCATGTGATTAGCAGAGCTAAGACCATCGAAGAGAAGACAAAGTTTGCAAGCACAACCTTTCATACCTGGCTCAGCGGTGTGAAGGTGGAATACACGATTGTCCAAAACGCAGTGGAGGCCACCCTTGAAGTCAAGGTTCTTGAAGGAGGAGATTTCCGTGGGAAGATCACGGCTAGCACCACAGGAGCCGACGATGTCTGGCTGCTGCTCCATGATACTGGAGAAGCGTCTAGAGGCATTGTGACCGCTGCGCATAGAAGTGGCGTAGTCGAGCTGCTGCGCCGTGTCATGGTTGTCCATCTGGACGAGATGCTGGTGTTCCAGGTTGACGGTGGTCATTATGCAGCGTTGACGGCCATCGAATTCGCTCCGTTTCGCGTCGGTGCAGACGCAAAGGAAATCGTTTGTGGGGCTGTTAGGTTGCAGGTGAAAGTTACTTGGTCGTTGATGGATTATAGGTTCTAATAACTGATTCAATTTGTGAAATTAACGTACAAAATTATAGTATATAACATCACGTGTTCTTCGCTTCACCTATTGATCCATTGTAACATGTCACTTTCCTTTTGAATTGCTCCACCGCTCTACCCGAAAAGACGTTCTAAGTAAAAGCTTCTTTTATGGAGGGAAACATTGTTCTACATATATGTCAATCAAATGGAAAATGCTCGGGATAGATCTATATGTAGAGGAGAAGGGGCTTGGAGCGGAACGTGGATGCAATGAACTAACTTTTTCCCCTTATATAGAACTTAGATAAAGTGAGACTAATGAGGCAAACTGTCTATGATTCATATATACCACGGACACTTAAAGACCATGTTAGTAATGCCATTTTCTACATTTTTCGATAAAAGATGTTATAATGTATTTTTTTTACATTCGAGTAGATCTTATTTGTTCCAATGCACATGCTCTCTATGTAGGCTCTCCACAATTACGTCAAGATCAGTGCTTAATCACTCACTCTCTTCACTTAGAATTTTTATTCTTTGTTTCTACCAAACAATACTGTTTTTCTTTACATATTTATATGGAGAAATGGAAAATGATATTTTTTTACATGCACAACGAGTGAGTGAACACATATCTCAATCCAAAACTGGAAAATATATTTGTGGGTAGTCACTTGACATTTCTTTATCAATTCATTATTGGAAATATAGCATCGAACGTTCTGAAACTTCTATTTCACAAACTAATACCCATCATGGTCAATAATTTTATTTTTATTTATACAAACCGCTTGCAGTTTTGAATAATTTTTTATTATTTCAGTGACATGAATACTATGCACTCCTTATTAATTTACTTTTAATTTGGTTGTTTGACAGACATAGAGTTTGACCTATTTATACAGAATTTTCTTACCTCGTCATGCCTCATATTGTCTTAGTTGTAAATTTATTTCTGTTCATGGTTTGAGACACTATATTACTTAAAATAATAATATCAGGCATAACAACTAGAATTAACAATGTTACTTTATATTGAGGCACCAATTTTTGTTATACCGTTATAATAATTTTATCATTCCAAATCTATTTTCTAGACGTAAACATGCACTTGTTTCTTAGCTTAGAGGGTTGTGTATTTTATTATAATGCATTTCACACTAATAAGTAAGTCATCATTATAACATTTCTACAAATCAATATATGTCCCTTAATTTATTATAATGCTTCTTTGTGTTGTTTTCATTTATTTCTTAAATATTCTACATAACTTGGCATTTTTCTGTATCAAAACTTAAAATAACTTGATAAATATTTATGAAGCAGATGATTATCAAGTTTAGGTGTAACTAAGTAGAGAATTCTAGACCGATGAAGAGTGACCTTGTAGTTTTTCTCCAACCATTTCCTTCTTGTCACTAAACGGCGGTAGAGCATTGTTATTTTTGGTTGCTCACCACGTGTTCATGGGTTGAAGAACACATACAAACAGGGGCGGAGACAGGGGGGCGAGCAGGGGCTAGACCCCCCCCCCCCCAACGCATCGCCCCCCTCATGAAAATACAGCGAGGTTCAGTACTAGTATGTGTATAATCATGCGCTAATGACGTACATAATTAGCTAACTAGCAGTATTTGAGCCCATAGACGGACGGAAAGCCCAGCAAGCAGAACAGCCCATGTATACCATCGATCGTGGTGCGCCTGGTCGTCTACTCTCTGGCGGTCTGGCCAGTCGACCAGATCGATCCATCGTGGATCTATCATGGTACCAGTTGCGCCAAGATCGCCTGCCGGCGGCGGCAACACGCAAAGCTTTGATTTGATGGGATGTCTCGGTAGCAGCTGATGGCACGGCTTCCGCTGATCTTCGTCGCCGCACCAAGGGATTATTAGTCAAGGATTCAGGTATGTACACCCGTACATGATAAAATATATAAGTATTGGTTATCTGACCTAGCTCCCTTTTTCTTTTTTGCTTCAGAGTTCATGTATTCTCTAATTGGAAAACAAAGATAAAACGTACAATATATTTTTCCACGCAAGTTGTTTCTATTTCAAATCTGACCTAGTGTTGGGAATTTGAATCAAGTCGGTGGTGAATGGTGATAGTAGCGCTATATTTGAACTTGAGTAGGCGAAAATGTACCAGTTTACTAATGCTATTGACTTGCACAATCTATCTTGATTAGATAAAATCCTAATATCAGAAATGATGTTTAGAAACGGTGAACGATCTAGTGATTTTTCTGAAGCAACACGAATGATCTGGGAGCAAGCATTGTCTAAACTTGATATGTTGTATTACACATGTGATCGTCGCTGCTCGCCCCCCCCCCCCATGCTCAAATCCTGGCTCCGCCCCTGCATACAAATGACTCTGGCAAGGGGCCTGACAGCATCGACGATTATGTGAGTAGCAAAACGAAAACCATCGAAGAGAGAAGACAAAAGGTGTGATCTGTAGCATGCCTGCTTTTAGTGGCCTAACTGGATAGTGCAGAGGTGGCGGACGAAGCGGAGATGATTTGCGTTGATCCAGCCCGTTATTTTCGTGCATGCGCGTAATGAATGGAAGAAAAAAAGCTGGGTGCAACGTTCGATTCAGAACGCGCGCGATCGACGGCGTCAGAGAGTTCCGACGTTTGGAATGCAATCGGACCCCGATCGATAGGTAGTGTGGTTTATACCCTGACAAAGAATCCCACCAGACCACGGCCGCAACTCCCGTCGAAATCTCACCCACCGGCCATCGGCGTAAGGCGAAGGCGGCGGCGATTGCCGGTACTGAGTCAGCCATCGGCCGTCATGTTTCGAGCCCAGGATCATCGACGGTGACCTCGAGGAAGCGGCGACGCAGGACCGATTCCTCGGAGAATCCTCCTACTCCGGCAGGACCAATACGCCACATAGGTGAGCCACCCGCCTCCCGCCATTATCCTCCTCTATCAATCCCTCCAACATCAGCGGGAAAAACGATGAGATATCAAACCTTTTTCGGCAAGATTCTAGAGCGGTTGTAGAGGCACATCCATGCCATGACATAGTGGATAGATGGATCTGGCGACGCGATTTTCGATTTGGATAGAAGAAATAACGTGCCTAGCCTACAGAATGGGCCTTCATCCTGTGTCGGGTATTCCATAGCTGGCGTCATGCATGCTTGCTATCTGAATTAGAGAACGATCTAGGCTAGGGCTAGGTACGTTATTTCTTCTAGTGTTAAATCTGCTTACATGTTTGCAGATCCTACCTTGGCCGACGAGATCTTGGTACTGTTTGAGACGCCCTCTGGCTTCGCAGTTTTCTCTTTGAAGTACGACCTCAACCAACCGGACGTTATGAAGGTACATCTTCCTGCTCCGTTAATTAGTCATGTGCTTGTTTGCTCATCGCTTAATTTGTGGCAGGCATTGCTGATTTTTGCATCTCCAGAAACTCTGGACAATCTTTGCCAAGGATTATAGGTCAACAAAGGTTAGCCCCCTCCTCTTTATTCTTTCCTTCTTATTGTTAGGTTGTTTGTTGCAAATTTAAACTACTGTTCTTGTCTTATTCATGATCTTATGCTCATCTCAGTTCTTTTTAGGGAATAATAATAATATGAGCATAAGCTCATTCTTCACTGCTTTTGTCAATTAACAGACTCAGTACACAGCTTTATCCTTAATGCATGATGTGCAGAGATCATGTAGCGCGATGTTATTCCGTGTATGCGCGCACCTTCAAAAACTATTTTGATCCAACACTGGTGAAGAAAATTTAAAAGAATGGATGGGTGCAGGCTGAAACATATGATGTTTACAATTCTCTCTTTACCTGCTTTGCGATGGATGATTGAGCTGTAACTTATTCTGAACTGCATTACAAGAACTCGAGGATATAAACAAGGCTATATCGTTTACTATTGTTATTAGAGTTTCTTGCTAGTGTTTCAAAAAGCAGTGTATATGTAGGGATGTGGAGAAAAATGGAGATGAAGATGTTACATGGTTATCATTTTCTCTTATCTATTACTGAAATTTCCTCTATTTAGTACCCTAGGATGCTTGACAGAGCGGATAGCTTACCACTTAGTGCCTTTTTGTAACATTGATTGCGATGTACATACTGAATTGCCTGCCATCATAATTGGGAGACATGGTGAGATATTTGATTACTTTTCTTCCTTGCCCCTTAACATGCTTGTCGTTGTTCATTTCTTTATCAGCACGTTTTCCTGAAAGAGTTTCAAACGTTCAAGGACAAGTCCAGTGCGTTTAATCCTGGTACTGGTGGTGTCAGTAAGGAGCTTGCTGAGATGATAGCGCGCCATCACCGCCCTGGTCAGGCATTGGCTGTTGGAAAACCTGAATATAAAAGATTCATCGAAACAAGCCTGGTTAGTGTAAAGCTCCCCCACTTTGTTTGCTTATGATTATGGAGAACTTTGAATATCTATTTTATTGCCGCGCCACTTGTTTCAGCGGGATGTGCCTTGCCTCTTCAATGAAACTGTGAAGGAGGTGATGTGGGGCTTGGAGAATCTCATGCATAGCTTAGTTCCCCAAGAAGAAGTGAAGCTGACGAAGGAGGACCGCCTGCCAATATGCCAAGGAATAAAAATATTCCTGAATGGTTATGGCTTTGATGTCAAACCGGAGATGGTTAGTTGACAAGTTGCCTTCCTTAATGTCCGAGTTGAAATGTTGGTATCATGTCTTTTTACACTATTGATATATCCGATAGTTTGTGCAGTGTGTACGTACTACTTAGAATCCTTAATTGTCCCTGCCCAAATCTCTTGGTGGTGCAATATGAACAAGTTTTCTTCTTTTATTGAAAACACAATAATATTCGTTTTTGTACCCGGCCAGGTAACCGAGAAGGTGCTTGTGACGGCATGCGTCCTGGTTGATGGTGAATTGATTGACGACACAAATACTAGAACCTTGCGCTGGGCTGCTGGCAAGCTGAAGGATGTGTCTGCCATTAACACAGATGACTGGGGCAATGAGAAGATAGTAAAGGCTCTGAAGATCATCTTTGAACCTGTTTTAACGACTGTAGCTGAAACGGAGGTAGTGTTAATTTTGTGAATGCTTTTAACATTTTATGGAAATTAATTTGTTGTCGTTGTAATGGACATTACTTTTTCTTGCAGATGTTCCCAACAGAAGAGCTAGCAACCTTGCTGAGGGATGAAGATAAGTATGATGACATGATTATTCAGGACAAAGTCCTGGACATCGACCTTGATCTTGCTGTGACATGTGTACTTAAGAAAAATGCCCTGAAAAATCTGGCAATCTTGCTTAGCTAGCTGAATAAAGCATGCGAGGAGAAGCAGGTCCTATATATCCTGCTGTACATTACATTTATGGTTATTACATTGTGAATTTACGTGCCTAGTTACATTGTAAATTGCATGTGATTTAAATGTATATATATCCATGTTAATTAGAATTTACATGTACAAAAAAATGTATATATGTGCCAAGAAGCTAGTAATTTACATGTAGGCAACCCCTGTATATATGTGTAAATTTGGCTCGTAATTACATGTCGCCAACCTTGTAAATACATGTTAAATATCTTGTATTTTACATTTATGTATCTTGTCAAATCAGCTAGTATTTCACATGAAATTCCCAGCGTATGTTTTGCCCATGTCGTTGCAGCGGATTTTCAGTAATATTATCATAATATCAAAATTTACATGTAGGTAAAATCTCATTGGCTGCATGGAGGGCCATTAGCGACAGATCTTTCAAGTCCGGACCATCGTGGTTGATTCCTATGCCTCGAGAGACGCATAAGAAAGTGAGGGTAGATGACTCGTTAGGCGACGGAGCTGCTTCTCTTCTTGGCATCTCACCACCGGCCACGACAGTGCTCCTGTCTAGTGTCCACATGTGCTCGCCCTCCACGGTCGCTGCACCCGTGTGCACATATATATGCAGTTAATTACTATTTGCGGGGATGAGTCAGGTTTGAAGATGGCGGCGGATAACAAGGACGCCGCTGCCATAGACGACGATGTGCCAGTGGTTGACTACAAGGACTGGGTGAGCTCGTGGGGTTATTTTATTTTCCTTTTTTTTCGTTTTCACTGGAAGAGCTGACCGTGGTTGGATGACCTTGATTGCCCATCGTACGATCGGTGACCCAGGGGATCGGGGATTTTGATCCCCCGGGGGACGCTCAGCAGGCCCCTTTTCAAAAACACGGTACATACGCACACGCTTATAAATACGTATACACAATCAGTCATGTGAACGTACGCACTTACATCATACAACTATGAGCACCATTCTTCTGTGAAAAAAAAATTACGATATTTGTACAATTGCAATTTACGAAGGATTTTTTTCACGACAATCGTCTGCAAATTTGTTTCCTGGATGGATGGGCTTTCTCGGTGGCTAACAAGGGGCGCCTAGATATGCGACTTGATAGAATCCATAAGAGCAAGTACAATAAATCCTAATCAGCTAGTATAAGGATTAAAATAATATATTTGTGTTTAGTTGGAGGAGAGAGGAGATGATAGAGAATGTACCTTGGCTCTCATGCAAGAGCTAGCTCTAGCACGTGCTCCTAGACAAGTTGTATCAATGATAGGTGGACCATCCATTGAGAAAGTAGTGCATTCTTATAGCCAACTATTGTACTTGTTGATTACAAATTGACTATATATGATATGATATTTTGCTATAGCCAACAACCGGCTACACTATTGGAGTTGCTCTAAATGTAGTTGTTTGCCCACGGCTAGATATGCGACCTGATAAATTTTCTCGGCAGCTAACAAGGGGGTGGATGGGCTGAGCCGTTTGGTTCCTCGTTATTTATCTCGCATGTCATGTGCCCCGCGCTACTATAATTATCGCTCCCCAACCTCTCTCCTCGTAGCTATCAGCCTGGTAGCTACGGGGACTGTAGAGGCAATAGCCCATGGCAACAACGAATCATTGAATCCCCAAGGTGTCGAACACAACAGCGACAACGAAACGCATGATCATGAACATGTTGCAAGGGGCGGCGGCAATTTATCTCCTCATGTACTTGGGTTTTTTTACCGCCATCCTTCAAAAACTATCTTGGAGTTCTCTTTCCAGATTAGGGCATAAGTAAAAGGTGGATAGATTTCAAAATAGATGGGTGAACCGACATATTCAAATCAAACTCCGACCTACTTTTCAAGTGCATCCTACCACACCATTTTATCTCATCGCATTTGAGGGTGTGAGCACTGGCCACATATTTCTCGGGTGCCACCACCAACGGACGAAGTGCGACTATGTTTTATATGTTGATTAAGATCACTCATCATAGTTACTGTTAGCGTTTGTGCATGGAAAACAAATATTTTCAACCTACAGAAGATGCAAGAATTAGTTGGATCGATGTAGGTATGAACTCACCAAGTAGATTGTGGAAGGCTCGGTGAAGATTTTAAACACGGCGATCCTCGCAGCTAGTTGTACCCCTCGAGCCACGAGGACATGCCTCCTCCTTTCTCCTTAGGATTGAATGTGTTGATCCCTCTACCGTTATTGATACATATGGAAGAACAATCCGTCAGCGGTGCATCATCGAGGACGTTGTGCCAATAGCAATAGTGGTTGTAACACCACGAAGAATAGGACCCCGAGAAGGGTAGATGTCAAGTTTATGCATTTGCATAGCATGCATATCTAAAATACGGGACCTTTGAGCTCTATTGTCGAATTTGATGTAAGTCAAGCATTGGGATTTGAATTTCAAATTTTGACATGACCTTTGAGCATTTTTTAAATGTCGGGACAACTAAAACTTGAAAACCTAAAGTTTTTTTTTTCATTGAGTGATTAACCTTGTGTGATAATAAACAATGAAACAAACTTCTAAATTTTGAATTCAAAATAGAGGTCTGATTGTCGTCAAACTTGAATTCAAATAATTGTAATAAAGAAACCAAAGTTTTTGGTTCAAATCTTTCTAAAAACTATCTCAAACTATAATTCAAACTAAAATATCAAAAAAATCATATAAATTGAAAATAATTGAGAAATGGAAATTTGAAAATTTAAATTTAAATAATAAATGGAGCCAGATTCAAATATTTAAAACTAAGTAAATAGAAATCATAAAAATCCATCATAGCACCAAAATCCTCAGAAACTTATTCTCTACCAATCTCCAAATAATCACATAGTCAATTACAAGCTGGATTAATCAAGAATCAAGACCAAGATGTTAGCACCTAAGTTTTTTTACAAGGTCTTTGGGTTTATCTCCTGCCGAACCCAAGGATTCATGAGACGCACAGCTAAAGAACTATTTGGTCTCAGGATGCTAGTGAGAAACAAGACCAAAATCTACCTAGGAGGCAAGGGTAGTGCCTGAATCTGGCCCGATATAGCTTATTTTGCATCCTATGCCCACCTACCCACAATGATTTGGGCCGAGAGCCGCCAATTATGTATCACTCCTATGTAAATGGGCCCCCATTAGGACATACTACAGGACATACTGACAATCTAGGCCCACATCCCTCCTTGCCGATTGTTTCAACGAATACACCCGTGCGGCATCTTAGTTAGAGAAAGATTGTCATCAAATACATCCTGATCAGAGCAGAAGTAAATAAATAAATAACCTCATAAATAAATAAAGTAATATACTACCTCCATCTCTAAGAAGTAAACAAAATTTTAATTATATTATATGTGTTTAGTATCGTTCGATCCGTATTAAAAAACACTTTTTAATGATACTCCCTCTGTTCCATTCTATAGTGCCTATAGTTTTTTGGCACGGAAATTAGCGCAAGTGTATTTTTTACACAAGACCCCTAGCTGAACGATTTGAGATCAACATAAAATTTGGGAAATCCATATCTTCCTAACTTACCATAACAAATTTGGAAGCTGAACGATTTGGGAGCTGAATGGGGAGGGGTAACTGAAAAAAAAGCTAAGTACAACCTTATATTCTGAAACAAATGCCAAAAATCTATAGGCACTATAGAAAGAAACAGAGGGAGTACTAATTTCATACAAACAATTTTTATCTATTTAAAGTAATTCTTGGTTAAATAAAAAAACATATAAAATGAGGGAGTCTTATTCCTTAAATTGGAGGTAGTATCATGCAAGAGATACTAAAATTTATGCATCACAACAAAATTGTCTATATGTTTCCGACGTGGACGTGCACTCTAGTGCGGCCAATCAGCAGCTACACGCTGTGAATCACGTGGTACGTTGTCCTCTTGTGTAGCAGCCGACCAGCTGTACGTGTACCCATCCTCAAATCTAGTGCGGCCAATCACCAGCTACCTCGTGTGTATCACGGGTGCCTGCATGCTGCATCGTCAGAGCATCTTCTCTCGTTTGCTTCAACTGCATATATGTACATCTCCCCTATAAATACACCTACTCTTTATGCGTTATGGATATATATACCGATCAAGTTCAGAGACTGATAACCTCGATCTCCATTATTTGGCTCAGCTGGTGAGTCGCCAATCACACATATATTTCCTCGCAATTAATCTATAGGTAGGGATGGTGACATTGTTATTACTTATTTGGTCCTTACAATTATGTTGCAGGACGTACGCCGATCGAACCGACCATGAGCTCGTTGGATGTCACTGCCGCCGGAGAGGAGCCAAAGAGGACGTGGCCGGAGGTGGTCGGGCTGCCCATCAAGGAGGCAAGAGAGATCATCCTCAAGGACAAGCCCGACGCCGACATCGTCGTCCTCCCCGTAGGCACGCCGACAACCAGGGACCTGAGGCCTGACCGCGTCCGCATCTTCGTTGACACCGTCGCCAGCACCCCCCATGTTGGCTAGCTTGCTTAACTCGCTTGGGCAGAAGCACGCATGCATGAAGCCATGGGTGCTCATGAATAAGTCGTTTTCATGATTTGAATAAGTAAACGCTGAGGATCAGCATGCTATCTACCTATGTACTTTGTATTTCACCCATTATCAATATGATAATATCTTTCGTGAGAGTACTGTTTCATACACTAAAGTAATTATCTCACTTCATTAGTATGTATCCTAGCTAGATGAAGAGAAATTTGTATTGACCCTAACGAACTGGGTAGTGATGTGTCATGTGCTCCTAATCTTGCATGCACCGATAGTACCTATCATTATACACTATATAAAAGTTAAACGGTTTAGCGTTTCCTGGGTGATCGGGGCACGATCAGGGCACTGTAGATGGAAAAATTATCTCTTCTTTCCTTGAGCCGTTGCTGGACACGTACTCTTCTTTTCCATGGCCAATTAATTTACTTGACTGGTTATATTTTTTTTATGGATGGGCAACCGGTTACCGGCTGTAGATCTAACAGGCCAGCGTGATCGCCTTGTGTTTCCACGTACCTTGCCAGTTTCGGTCAAAGCGGTGCCACGATCTCCACTTTGCCCCAACCTCTCCGTTCTTCTCTCTCATGGGCAGCCGCCATCATCCTCCCCTTCTCATGGGCAACCTCCGCCGTTGCCCTCCTACCACCGGTGTGGTTCCCCGCATCGCCGGCCGTCCCCAGATACCGACGCCTCATGTTGCTTCCGCATGATTCGAGGCGGCCAGATTGGAGTGGTGGTTGTGCCTCGCCGCCATGGTTCCCGGATCGTGTCGGCGTGTTCGGCGAGGTAAAGCTCCGGCCCGGTGTCTGGCTCCGGCAAGGTAAAGTGGTCGCCTCTGCTCCTCTAGCCGGCGTCCACTCCCTCTCATGTCGCCCCTACCGTCATCCATGGTTTCCAGCGGCATCCTGCCTCTCCAGGGAGCCTTCCTTGCTCCTCTTCAGCAATTTCCCGTGCTGAGTCGCCGCATCCCGGCATCTCCGTCATGCCGGGAGGATTTGGGGATAGGGGCTGCGGAGGTAAGGCTCGCCATTGGTTGGGATGCCTCCTGCCCCAGCGTGATGGCTAGCAACCTGGCTCGGTTGCTAGATTTTTATCCTCTCTCCAGATAGCATGCTCTCAAATTGAAGCACAGGGCCCTGCAAAATTAGATTACAATAACCATCTGAGTCTCTTCTTTTTATGCATCAGTTAAAGTCCAACTGTAATGCAAAATTGATGCGGCGTTTGTTTTTTACATTGTTGCTTCTGCAGGTTCTAAAAGTTGCCTTCATGGATCCAGAGTTTCTGATGTGTGACTTTCCAGTTCTCAGGTAACTACAAAGTTTGGTGTGATCAGTACCACATGATGATTTGGTTTGTTTCATTGTTGTGCGTCTTTGAGGCAAGCACTTCCATTTGATTTTGTAATTGTGAAGATGGATGGGGCAGACCAACATGATCCACCAGGGCATCCTGCTGGTGCCGTGGGAGAGGCCAGATTTCCAGGTTGTCGGTCCAGTAGATCGCTCCGGAGGACAGGTCAGAATTCAGAAAGAGGTACTTCCGAGTTTCGATGAGGGCCAGGATCGATTTTATAGAGCTATGCATCATATTTGTTGGATTTTTTATTCTTCCTTCAGTTTGTGCAGTCAAATTTAAGAAACGGCTACTTATCTAGCAAGCAACACACATGTTACCTCTAAGGGAGTATCACTGACCTATATTTTTATGCAAATCTGAATAAAACGTATGCTTTCCCTTTATCCAAAATATTCTCACAACTGTGCTGAAAATAAAATGGTGT
Organism: Lolium rigidum; assembly: GCF_022539505.1. NCBI lineage: Eukaryota > Viridiplantae > Streptophyta > Magnoliopsida > Poales > Poaceae > Lolium > Lolium rigidum. The sequence goes on along the minus strand of NC_061511.1, from coordinate 38,237,332 downwards.
TAGTGCATTATTGTGGTTGGATCATATGTACCTAATTACAGTATTGGTGTAGTGAAGAGACGAACTTTAGTTATAATCTAGCTTACTAGGTACGTACTTTTTTCCCTCAAAATCAACCTCTGCATATCCTAATATGCCATTTGGTATATTGTTTTAGCAATATTATGTTATCCAAGCTTAATTTTCCATGTTAGCCATAAACCTAGCCATCTGACAGTGACTGATACGCATTTTCACCTTTAAAGTGTGGACAGGGGCCAGTGTGTTCCTGCGTTGAGGCAGGTTTCCATCTGATGTGATCAACCAATCATTGCATCTTATTCAGAGAGGTCTCTCATTTAGTATGGTACTGTTTTCTTTTCAGGTTCTTTTAATTTTGGCCACTTCATTGTTAACTCAATGTTTCCTCCTTAGATTTTCTTCTATTTTTTACTGATTCTCTGTTAGTGCATTTCCAGATATGAAAACATGAAATCTGAGATATGAACCATGCAAACTGAAACTATGTTATGCTTACCGCTCTTTTGCTCTATATTTTGTAGCTCCAATGCTCCAAATATTATTATTCCTAAATTAGGATGATCGACCCTCTCTGTTAAGCTATTGCATAACCTGGCCTGATATATTTTTAAATTTCATGCTGGAATTCGTACTTATGCAAGCAGCATAGGAAATTAGAAATATTACACGACAATAAAGCATTCATAGAATGATCTTTCTTTCTTTATTATAGTGAAATTTAACTTAATTAGCTTACAGCATGTCCGATGTAAAATTCATTGTTCTCATTACCATCTTCGATTTTAATTACCATGGAGTTTGTCCTCAATTTGTCTTGACGTTTTTCTTACTCAGTACAGGTGGGTATCACTGATAGTAAACACTATTGGCGCTTGGTTTTGATAACAGAAGCCATACATTAGGTTCTGCTTCCAGAATGTTGACATGTTACCAGATCTAGCATGCTTACTATTACTAAGTGTGTTTCTTATTGTCTCCTAATTGATGATAATTTAGGGTACAGTGACATCCAACTTAACAAATGTATGCTTAATTAGCAAAGTAACACCTTCCAAGTTCTAATTTACCTTGGGCCTGGATCATGCACTAAATAACCCTTTGTACTACACTGTGCTCCCATTTCTTCTGAATATTTCCAAAATTTCTCAGATACGCACCATGGTCATGTATGTAGTTTAGTGAATACATATATGAGATTGATCATAAACTACGGCATGCCCACAAGCGCATCAGGCCGTTGCACTGCTTCTAATCGTTTCAATCATCTTACTCTGCAATGGCTATGGTCTCTATGGAATCAGCTCTTCCTTTGCTTTTCTAATTTTTATTTATTTGTCAGGCTACCGAAGATATGCTTACGGTCTATGCTTATAAGGTGGAACAAATCCCAGCTTAGGGAGTGAAGGTTCAGCTTTTCCAGTTACCTTCTTTAGGGGGCGTATACTTGGAGGCGCGTAGTCTTTGGCAACATGGCCCGCCGAGTCCCTGTGATGGTACTGATTCTCTTCCGTTTTTTCTACATGAGTTAACAACCTCTGCTATCAAAATTGCAAATGTTCATAAAAAGAGCTTGGCAGAGAAGTACATAATTTTGATTAGGCATGAATATCTATGTTATATTTCTTGCCACAATGGAGCTTCCATGTTTTGCATACAAAATCCAGACAAAAACTCATGAGTACTTGGCTAAAAATACATTCCACACAAAAGCTAAGAAAAGAAATATTGTATTATCAGATTCGATGCAATAGATTTCTATGCCATGGTATTGATCTACTGCGATAAGTGTTCATTCTTTCTTGCTACAAAAGAACCTATGCTTACAAAAAAATAGTTAGCATTGGTTACATTTTTAGACTAACTTGCTAATCAGTATAGAGGCTATAAATATTTTTGCTACTTTCCCTTAAACAACCTTAAAAAGGAAACACAGAACCATATTTGCCTGGTTGGACAAAAAAATGCACACCACAAGGTATTTGACACAATTATCTTGAATCCATAAAAGAAAATAGTTAAGATATATCAACAATGTATAGAGTATGCTTATAGAACTAGAGTACGATCAGGAAACTAACAAATTTATTATGATAAAATTTTGTACCTGACACTGTCAGTTTTGTTTTGGTTTGGCATATTTGGTCGTTGAGAAAAGAATTTTGCTTTAAGGGAAAGAAGCTGGATAAGAATGGACATGATCTCAAACAAGGTGCTGGCAACCATCAGAGGAAGGCCAGTGCTTTGCAAGGATGCTCACAGGAATGCGCTGCAGCTGGAAAAAAAAGGGGGGTTGGCGGGCGGGTAGTTGCGGATTGCCTAGATATGACCTATGCAAGCTTTGGATATGTTGGAGTGTTCCCCTCCTCTAGATTAGCTTTTGAGTTGTTCTCTTTGAAATGTTTACCGGATGATGTATAAGAACTATTTTTGTTGTATGTCGATGGAATCAGGGGCAGCCCCTTTTCTCTAAAAAATAAACTATCAAATATGTTTACACACCGACCTTCATAGGTTTCTTCGTAGGTTAAATATAATCCAGTTTTTCTTCTAACCTAATAATTTGGAATACAATAAGAAAACTTAGTTGTTTGGAAAGTAAATTACAGAAATGGATATGGTTGACTATGCTTCGCAAAATAATATAGTTTCAAACATTTCTAAGTTGATTTTAGTAACATCCACAAAGTTTAAAAACAGCTAGGAAAAGTAAATTGATCTAGCATAGAGACAGTATGTAATTAACATGAATGACCGAGTATGTACATATTTACAAAACTGGAACTCTACATCTGCATGCATATAATTCAGAATGCAACATCTTGGATCTTAGTTTATGAGCGAAATATGATAATTAGCATCCAACATTTTGGAACATATTCAACTTTTATTTTGAGAAAAAAAAAACCGTATCCACCTTCCAACTAAAAACTTCGTAGTGCTGCCAGTTCATTTATATTAGAGTTCCAGAGGCTTAACATGCCATGTTATGTTTTCAGATAGTTATAACTTATAAGAAACAAATTTCAGAAATCAACTAGCTTATTTAATTTTTTAAGCAGAGTACTTATTTATTTTTTTGCGGGGGATTTAAGCAGGGTACTTAGAAGCAACCAAATCATACAATAAGTTGATCGCTACAAACAAGTGGCACCTACAGCTTAACATCCAGAAATTGTAAGTAAAAAGAATTCCAGATCAATACATTTGACCAACAACAAAACTAGATCAAGTACATAATGGAGAAGCCAGAGGTGCAGGACGGGATACGTACCAGCAAATCTTCTCTTCCTCACTCCATGTAAGCCAATCGCTGACGGAATCAGAGCTGTGCTCATGTTAGGTTTGACGCAACGTCGCAATGGGTGGCAAGGAGGAAACACAGTTGCAGGATGCCGGCAGAGCGGGCCGAGGTGAGCGCCTATGAGCAGCCAGCTGCATCGATTTGGGGAGGACGGCATCAAATTGGGCATGCTTTACTGCAAGACTTGATAGAGAAGAGAAAAGGGGAAGAACGAGAGAGAGACATGGAGCGAGTGGGATACGCGTGTGCTGTGTTGTACGGAGTACTCGCGAGGTGGCTTTTGTCTTTTCCGTAACCCTGTTCGATTGTGTCATTACGTGCGAGTATTGTGTTACGCTCAGGCGCACAACCAATTCCTATTCTTTTTTCCCGAGATTCCAGACCCCTGCAATACACATCATGAATTCACCGGCTCTTTGCCTACCTAAACCGTAAAGCCGCAGTGGCACCTCAGACTGAAACCAAGATTCGTACCTACTTCGAAATTTAAGCAACGAAAAAAAGATTAACGAGCCTAGAAATTTAATAAGCAAGGAAAAAATGTTAGCTCCCCAAAATTTATGCAAGGAAAAAATTAGAACCCCGAAATTTAAGCAATGGAAAAAACAATAGCACCCTAAAATTTAAGCATGGAAAAACAATTAGCACCCCGAAATTTAAGCAACGAAAAACTTAGCCCTAATACATCTCATCCCATAAGATGAGTTTGCATCGATTTTTTTAGATATGTAAGAGTTAGTCCATAAGTGAGAAACAACCTGTGATTGGATGGTTAGGAGGGCAATGACACTCCCAGCTTACCAGAGTTCAAATCCTAGATTTAACACTTTAATGTTTTATTAAAAAGGCGGAATATTTTTCAGTGGGAGGCAACGTGCCTGTCGACAGCGAGGGGCCCGTGGTGACTTCGTCAATTTCAAGATCAGTCGGATCAGTTTCTTGGACTCAGTCTCTCGAAGGTGCTCATAGGGGTACGGTGTGCGTGCGTGCGTTCATAGGGGTGAGTCCATGTACGTATGTGTGAGCGTCTGCATCTGTGCTGTGTATCGCAAAAAAAATTAGTCCACAAGTATAGAATTATTGTTAATTAGATTGCGTTGTGGTGTAAGTATCGAACTCTATTGAATGATGTTTTATCAACTTCCTAAGGAAATTACATGTTTCAGCTTGGTGTCCATATTTGAATATGCATCAGAGTTCCAGCTAATTATTATAGTGCATATCAAATTGTGTCTCGATATGGCTACATGTCCAAAAGTAACCTACATTCTAACACACAATGGTCTTTATGATTTCTACTAAAAAAATACATGAAGCACCCACCCACAGGCGCGGCGTGTCGCCGCGCCACTGCTTCCTAGTACACTCTAAGCTAAAGTTGTAATCCTGACTACATTTTAACCCATGTTAACAATGTTTCGTCGGTTCCCGACCGCAAGTAGTTATTTATACATACACCAACTATCAAAGCTCCCAGTTATGAAATCTCTTAGAGCATCTCCACTGGCGTCCCCGATAACGGCCCCTATAGCGATTTGGGGGCCGGGAGCGAAAATGGGCTCGCACCGGCGCACCCCAAACGGCGCCGGCGCTTTTCCGAGCCCAATAGAATCGTCGGTAACCCCGTACCGGCCCCTTCGCCAAGGGCGCGAATCGGGCACACCGGCGCCTCGCGAGGCAGAAATTTTTGGGCGTGGGAGCCGCCTGTCAGCCACAAATCCCAAAAGTCGACGCCAGCAGGGAGTGGCAGGGCCGATGCGTCAGCGGATCATTCAATTTTAAATTAACCGTCGCCTACCTCGTGACGGGAGTTATTGGGGCGCAGCGGCGGTGCAGTTTCCGCAGACGCGCAGCGAACCGTCCTCGTCCCGCGCGCCTTGCTCTTCGTGGCGACATTAATGAGCGCCACTGCTCCCCCTCCTCCCTCTGGCCTATAAAAGGGCCGCCTCTCATCGTCCCTCTCACACACAAACCCTAGCGTCTCTCTCCCCAACCCTAGCCGCTGCCATCTGAAGAGACGACGCCATGTATGGTCGAGGCCGAGGCCGAGGCCGAGGTTGCGGCCGTGGTCATGGTCGTGGCCGCGGCAGAGTTGCACGCTCACCGTCGCATGGGACGTCGTCGTCTTCATCGTCGGATCTGCAGGATGTGGAGCGGCGAGTGGTGTTCGAGTTCGTCATCGTCCTCAAGGACGACTCACATGGCATCCAGCCGGAGACGTTCGCCAACTTCGTCGCCGGCGACCAGCCGGGCTCACTGCATCTGTGGGAGGCTTCCTACGGCTGCTACCGGTGGATTGTGGACGTGATCTACGACGCGTGCGGCCAGATGTACCTCAACATCGGTTGGGAGAAGTTTGCGCGTACCACCACCTCGAAGCCGGCTACGTGCTCATGTTCTCCTACTTTGGCGAGGGGGACATGAGCGTCGAGGTGTTCGACCAGACGCGCTGCCGCCACCACTACCACGGCGACACCGATGAGGAGGACGACGACTGAGCGTTGTTTCTTCGTAGCGAAAATGAGCAAGCATGTTTTTGGATGTTCTTTCTCGAAAGAACCAACAGGTGCATCGGCACCAGCTGGATTTTCCAGTTTGGGTGACTAGGTGTGTCTGAGAGTGTTCTTTCTTGGCAGCGAACACACGAAACCTACGATGACCAGCCTAGTTAGGTTTAATTATTTTTCAATGTTTTATATTTGTGTCAACCATGGTTCAAACTATGTATTAGTTTGTGTAAAACCATGTTCCAAATTATATCTTCATATAAACCATGTTCTTAATTATGTGTTAGTTTGTGGAATGGAATATTTCTTCTCTTTATTCGATTTTTTATGCTTTTATTTGAAATTTTAATTCAAAAAATCTATCGGGGCCACCGGTTTGGGGGCACCGGTGTGGGAATAGCTCCCCCAAAATAGAGGATGCAGTGTCGGCGTCCTCAATACGGAGGTGTCGGCGCCTCTGCCGACGACTATTTAGGGGCCGTCGGTGGAGATGCTCTTACTATAGTAACTTGGTCCCACGTAGGCGGCGGAGTCACAGCCACAACAAGCGTTTCATTAGCCCTATATCAAGATTTCGTTGCTTAATTTTAGATCAAAGTTTATCTTAGAATACACGCACGTGGTCTTAGTAATCTATATCTATATTTATACCTAATAATAAAGAAAATAAGGTTTCTTGCCGTCCAACATTTTATTTAGACAGATTTACCCTCCCATCTTATAAGTACTTACTATGGCTGCCATCGTCAAGTAAAATATTTTATTTCTAGACAGGCGGCCGAGCCAAGGTTCTCGTGGAGGAAAATAACTCCGATTGGGTTAAGGCTTTTGTATTGGACACGATTTCCTAGCTCCAAATTCCAAATATATACATGTGAGATTGAGGAGACAAGATACGTGTGTGGTCGAGCAGCACTACCGGTCAGCCTCCTACCTCACAACGAGGTCTGAGCCGTGGGTGCGCCACCATCGCGTCGTCGTCAGGGCATGCCATGTCAGCGGGAGATCCATCAACGACTGATGCCGCTAAACGACTGCGTGGCAAACAGTTGCGTCCGCGTGGATTTTTCTTCTGATCCATATCCTGTGCGGCAACCTAATTACACCGACAAAAATATACATCATCTTTTTTCACATGCCATTTCACGGATTAAAATTCCATACAAATTTTGGTAATTTCAGACCGAATATACTTTCCTCAATATTTCTTTAAGAGGCGGTCTAAATTTTGGTCGGAATATATTTTCCTAGATAGTTTCTAAGGATGCGAGTCAGCCGTCTGGGATTACTTTTATGACTCTTTTTTTTTCTTTCATGTCAATTTAAGTGACCAATTAAAAACACATACATAATACTTTATGTTTTGTTTTGCCTCATATCGTGACAGGTTAACACTTGGTGTCTTGTAATGGCGAAATATTTTTCAGTGGGAGATGACGTTCCAGCCAATGCCGAGATGTCTGTAGTGGTTTCGTTAATCTCAAGACCCATCGAATCATCTTAGACGCAGTCTCTTGGAGGTGCTCGTAGTCGTAGGGTGTGCGTGCGTTCATAGGATAAATATATGTATGTATGTGTAAATGTTTTTAATTACGGTGTATCGCAAAAACATCGTTTAATTTTTTATTTCCCACTGTAACGCACGGATAATTTTCCTAGTTCCCTCTAAAGTACTTGCATCAGAAAAAAAAAGGTCGATTGACTACCAACGTGGATGTTCAATCTTGGTACCTAGCTACACGTTGATCGGTCCGTGAATCGATCACGTGGTCTTCTGTTTAATTTGTAGCAGCCGACCAGCCGTACGTGCATCATTACGCGCGCCTGGATGGATGCATCGTGAGGGAATCTTCACTGCACATGTTGCTTGGGTCCATATGTCACACCTCATCTATTAATACACATATGCAGTAATTTGGTTATGCACATATCGGATAAAAGCCCAAGATCCAGTTTTAGCCACTGAGTGGCCGATCATATATACTTTCCATCTCAAAGCTTAAGCCTTTCTATTTAAAAAATATATATCAAGTAAAGTTTGATCAAACTTTTAAAAGAATCTATCAACAAATAAGATATTTTATAGATACCATATAAAAATTTCTAGTGTAGTCTATATTTTGGATCACGGAGAATAAATTGTCTAAAATAATTTGATGCATCATAAAAATGGTTTATTTGTATTAACCCTTACAAACTAGGTAGTGATCGATTTATCCTCAATAATCTTTGCTCCTAGTTATGAAATCTCTGATCATAGTAACTCTTGGTCGCAGATAGGTGGAAGAGCAACAACCACAACAATTATTCATTGGCCCAACGAAAAATGTGATGATTAAATCAGAAAGCGCTTTTACTGCCAAATGATCGAGATTAGAACATGTCCATGATCAACCAACAGGCTGGTCACAAACTCGCAATACATCTGTCTGATACATCTCTCTGACTTGCATGGAGGCTAGCCAGACCCTATAGAGATGAAATCATGATGATTGGAGGCATGGGTAGCTATTAATTAATTCTCCATGGTAGCAAATCCGGATTGAATAATATATTATTACACAAATTCTTAGTAAATCATAAGTTCTGAAAGGCTGAGTATTCATTCTGAGAAAGGGAGGGAGCAAACAGAATCTAAGAGCAATTTCAATAGTGTAGCCAGTTGCTGGCTATAAGCCAAGTGTCATGTTATCTATAGCCAACTTAGAGCCAACATATACAATAGTGAGCTATAAAAATATAGTACTTAATCAATGCGTGGCCCACCTTTCACTCTCACAAAGTGCCTAGGAGCACGTGCTAGAGCTGGCTCTTGCATAAGAGCTCACTCTCCTTCTCTCTCCTCCTCTCTCTCATCCAACTAAGTAATAATATACTATTTTAATCCTTATAGCCAGCTGACTAGGACTTACTGTAGTTGCTCTAACAAGTTTGATTGCTGATAAGGTGACATGTAGATCTAGCTATAGCTACATGTCAGGATAATTGGTGCATCACATGGTATGTTGTTGTTTTCCATCACGAGATCGAGTGCGGCCAATTAGTAGCTACCTCTTGTATCACGCACGCCCGCATAATGCATGTGAGAGCAAGTATAATAAGGTCTAGTCAGCTGGCTACGAAGACTAAAATAATATATTTGTCTCTAGTTGGAGGAGAGAGAAGAGGAGAGAGAATGTAAGTGGGCTCTTATGCAAGAGCTAGCTCTAGCATGTGCTCCTAGGCAAGGTGTGTGAATGAAAGGTGGGCCATCCATTGAAAAAGTAGTACTACATTCTAATAGCCAATTATTGTACTTGTTAGCTACATGTTGGCTATAGATGACATGACATCTTGCTTATAGCCAACAATCGGCTATACTATTGGAGTTGCTCTGAGAGCATCTTATCTTGAGATGGCTACCTTGCCTCGTATGCTGATCACCCTCTATAAATACACCAACATGCAGTACATTATGCATATATACTAGTATCAATCAAGTGCAGAGGCAGATAAGGTTGCTTTGATCGAGGTCCATCCTATTTAGCTGGTGGGTAGGAATCAATCTCTCTAGATAGCTAGCATTTTCTTATATTGGTTTATACTCTCAGTTGACACAATACCAAGCACTAATACGGTTTTGCAGCAAGGTCGACGATGAGCTGCTCGGATGTCAATGGCGCGGGCGCCCAGCTCGTCGGAGAGGACGCCAAGACGTCGTGGCCAGAGTTGGTTGGGAAGACCATCAAAGAGGCCAGGGAGATCATCCTCAAGGACAAGCCCGACGCCAACATCGTCGTCCTCCCTGCAGGCTCGCCGGTTACTCTGGACTACAGGACTGACCGTGTCCGCATCTTCGTCGACACCGTCGCCGATGCTCCACACATTGGCTAGATCTTTGCTTTGAGCGCGCCCTTCCTATTGCTTATGCATGCAGATGTATGAGTAGCTTTAGCAAAGGGATGAATAAATACTTGGGAGCATGCTGATCGCGAGCATGTCATGCCCTGAATGGATGCACTCTCTCTGTACTCTCGTTTGCTTATGTTTATGGATTGTGTATCAATTTCTTTCTACGTTTTGACACTGGGAATATATAGACAGTAATATACACACCACCATTCAAAGATCCATATATGGTGATGGCATCATGATCACACCCATATTACAATAGTTGCCCAAAGCAACAAATATGGAAAATAGAATTTTTTTTCACCCGATAAAAACTTCATCTTAACAGAGAGCTTGCAGTTTTTCTAAAAAATCTGGAACAATTTGAACAAATAAATCACGCCGTGTAAAATTTCGAAAATTCCCAACTTCTAGTGAGAAGCTAAAAATCATACACTATAATATGGTGCAAATCTTAGGAAAATAAACCACCAGTGCTCAAACTTTTTGTGCTAACGGTCATATTTAGAAAATAATTTTATAAACCAATAATACCATGAAGTAAAGTCTTTGTTAGGGGAAAATATTTATTGACGAAAGATATGCATTGGTTTGTAGATATGAACAAAAATATATGCATTGTGACATTATGAAAACTTCCACTAATCATTCTTTGATAATTTCACACGTCATCAAGAGGATTGTAAACTCATAGTGGAAGTACCTCGGATGTATTTGGGACTACACAGAAACTATTTGTGGGCCAGGTTACTGCACACAATTCAGACCTTCTCTCAACCGGGCAAAGAACCACAAATACCACTAAAGGAAGGAAATAGATAATGTGTTAGCTGTGAGCGCATGCATATTCGATCACTAACATTTGCCCAGTCGGAGGGGGAGGGGGCGAAACGCATCAATCCCATCCGACACATGTGGTGCCGCCACAGTCAAATGGTACTGTGCAGCCGAGACAACAACTAAACACATATACTGGCTGCTGCAGATATATGGTCGGAGTGGATAATGTTAAATATAATGTACAATGCCTATGCTCTTTTCATTAGTTTGGACTTTTAGTTTAATTAGCTAGTGCATCAATCTTTCATGGTATCAGAGTCAAGAGATCTCAAGTTCTAGACCCTGCTCACGCAGTTTTAAAAACAAAAAGAAAAAGATTCTGCGGCCTGCATAAAACCCACGCTAAGGAAGAAAATAGCCTAGACGTGAGGGGGGTGTTAAATATAATATACACTGCCTAGACTCTTTCATTAGTTCGAACTTTTGATTTAATTGGCTAGTGCAGCAATCTTTCAGGTAAAAGATATCACTCGCCAAGATGACACCAGAGAGAAGATTCACACAGCACAAAGCAAACAGAGGATCGATTATTGTACTTCACGCAAACAGGATTACAAGATCAAACTGGACGGATCCATTCTTCATTTATTCGTGAGCGAGCATATGAGTATGCTGGCTGTTAACATGAAGCAAGAGCACCAAATCTAGCCGACGTGGGGGGTTCCTTCGACGGTGCCGACGAATATGCGGACGCGGTTGGTCCTGAAGTCCCTGGTCACCGGGGAACCCTCGGGCAGGACGACGATGTCGGCGTCGGGCATGTCCTTGAGGATGATCTCCCTAGCCTCCTTGATGGTCTTCCCGGCCACCTCCGGCCACGACGTCTTCTTGGGCGGGGCCGCGACGGCGGCAGCATCGGTGGAGGAACTCATTATCGTCGCACTGGTTGAGAACAATAACCCGAGCTTAAGTGAGGCACCAACATTTCAATAATGGAAAAACACGAAGATTGATACTTGCTGCGTACTCACCAGTTAAATCGAAGGCGTACCCGAACTGATGAATCAACTAGCTAGCTTATTGTGCTGTGTGTGGAACTGTGTTTGGCCGAGTGATGTATTTATAGGCAGAGATTGTGAGCAGATAACTCAGTTTGCCCTAGCTAGGGCTAGGTGCACGCGCGCGCGTGTCCTCCGTGGATGCATGTTCTTCATTACGAGTTGCCACGTGCATGGATGCACGTTCTGCGTAAGTCAAACAAGAAACTCCATGACACTACATAGCAAAAAAGACTACTTTATTCCATCGATCGATGCTATGGAATCGTATGCCTGAGACAGTGTACAAGATATTACAAATGTTGGAGGATAATGTTTGCTATTCAGAACGTTAAGTATCGATATACCGATGTTGGAGGGCTGTGTTATTCATCTTGTCAAGACTCTAGAGCCATTCAACAACAACAAAAAAAAACTAGTTTTTAACTGACAGGGAACGTTTACAGAGAAAACACTGTCCCGGACAGAATCTATTCCAGTTTTCCTAACATAAGTGGCTAACTCATGTGCTACAGAGTGTTGAGAACGTTTAGCAAAACAACATTTCCAGTTATTTTGGTATAAAGGCAAGAGAAACAAAGCTGTGTATAGAACGTCGCCAGTGACTAAGAGCAAATACAATAAATTCTAATCAGCTAGCTATAAGGTTAAAATAATATTATATTATTATTTAGTTGAAGGAGAGAGAAAATGAGAGCAAAGTTAAATGAGCTTTCATACAAGAGCTAGCTCTTACACATGCTCCTAGATACTTTAAGGAAGTGAAAGGTTGGTATCAATCAACAAAGTAGTACAAGTTTGTAGGCTAACTATTGTATGTTGGCTATAAATTAGCTATAGATGACATGACTATTTTTTATAGCCAACACTTTGACTCTATTATTAAACTTGCTCTAAGTGAGGCTTCAATTTCATTAATTTCTTTGATGATGTTGGCAGTCGCTCTCAAAATTCATTGAGCTTCTGATCCAGTTTGTCGCAAGCTCTGCACCTTCTAATAATGCAATAGCTTCAGCCTCCTCCGCATTACAGCAGTTTCTAAATACTTTACCTGCAGCTGCGTGGTGATCTCGAATTACCGCCCCCACTGCAGCCATACCTATTTCATTTACAAAAGATCTATCGACATTAGTTTTTAACTACCCAAGCGGTGGTTGTTCCCAACCACTTTGATCAGTAAACTTGTTATGTCCACCATCTTGTTCCCTACAGGTTCTATATTTATCACCGTTTTCTTCCCTTTGTAATTTGTTCCTAGCATCTTACAAATGACATTGTTCATGCTAAAGGGAAAGCCCCAATTGACCAATCGGTGAACTTCGTTACCTCATTTTTTTTCGAAATGGGGGTATACCCCGGCTTCTGCATCATGGTGATGCACACGGCCTTTTATTAATCAAAAGTTTAAAGAAGTTGTACTATGATACAAAAATTAACCATCGAAAACAACACATACTATGACTAATCCTCAACACAGTATTCTAGTATGACGCCAACCAGTCTGGCACAAGATATCCTGAGCGACCATCAGGAGACGTGTGCATCCAGAAGCCATGGCATCCCGCTGGCCCATCGGTGAGAGGAGAGCCCACAGCTGAACCCAATGGGAGACCATATGGATAACCTGCAAAAAAATTAAAGGAGACTTTTTTATTAAACATTATATCATTTCTGACCCTCCAAATAGACCAACATAAGGCAGAAACTCCTATCCGGATAAAAGCCTTAGATTGTCTATTGACTCCATTTAACCAATTACCAAACATATTAGTAATATTGGTGGGAGGTGGGAGATCATAAGTGAAATTAACCGTACGCCACAAGAGCTTAGCTAAGCGACAATCAATAAAAAGGTGTTGAATGATCTCCTGTTCCCTACAGAAAACACAATTTGTACACCCATTCCAATGTCGTTTAGCTAGGTTGTCTTTTGTTAACAAAACCTTGTTACTCAAAAACCACATGAAAATCTTAATCTTAAGAGGAATTTTAACCTTCCACAGATATTTTCTCAAAAAAGGGCTATGATCACACATAAGATCCTCATACATCGACTTTACTGTAAAGAAACCATTAGATGTCAATTTCCAAAGAAAACGATCATCCTCTTCATTCAAGTTTATCATCATTAATTTTCGACATAATTGTAACCATGAGGTCCATTTATTACCACTCAATACCCTCCGAAATGTAATATTCAAAGGTGTTTGGGCTAACACATGTGCAACTGTGACGTTTTTATGATGTACAATATTATACAAGGACGGATACTGTTGAGCCAAAGGAGTATTTCCTAACCAGTTATCTTCCCAAAAGCGAGTACTTTCACCATTACCCACTTTGAAAATCCCCTAGGAAAAATCTTGTTTGACCTCCATCAATCCTCTCCAAAAAGGGGAATCAGTAGGTCTGGCTTGCACCTCCGATAACGTCTTCTGTCTCAAGTACTTGTTATGTAGCAATTTTTGCCACACCCCATTTTCATTAAGAAGTTTAAAGAGCCATTTACTCAATAAATATCTATTTCTAATTTCGAGAACCTCGATTCCTAAGCCCCCTTGATCTTTGGATCGGCAAATAATGTTCCATTTCGTAAGCCGGTACTTTCGTTTGTCTTCGTCGGACTGCCAAAAGAACCTAGATCTATAGAAGTCCAAACGTTTCCTTAACCCAATAGGTATTTGCAGGAACGACAACATAAACATCGGTAAGCTAGTTAATACTAAATTAATAAGAACTAACCTATCACCATAGGATAGTAACTTTCCTTTCCAGCATCCTAATTTACTCTCGAACCGTGTTTCTACCGGATACCAGTCCGAGTTCCTGAGTTTTTTTGTAGTGGATTGGGATACCCAAGTATCTAAAGGGGAGTTGTCCAGCATCACATCCAAAGATCTGTTTATATTGGTCCTCCTCCGCCTTTTCCTTTCCAAAACAAAAAAATTCACTTTTATGGAAATTAATCTTAAGCCCCGACAACTCCTCAAAAAGACATAGAATTAATTTCATATTAACTGCTTTGTTGAGGTCATGTTCCAAAAAAAGGATAGTATCATCGGCATACTGTAGTATAGAGAGTCCTCCCTCAACTAAATGAGGAATAAGACCCCCAACTTGACCTTCCTCTTTTGCTCGTTCAATTAAGATGGCAAGCATGTCCACTACAATATTAAAAAGCATTGGAGATAAAGGGTCCCCTTGCCTTAGTCCTTTTTTTGTCTGAAAATAATGACCAATATCATCATTCACCTTCACCCCAACAATTTCCCCTTGAACAAACTGTTGCACTAATCTCTCCCATTCTGGAGCAAAGCCCTTCATGCGCAAAGTTTGTTGTAAGATTGGCCATTTCACCTTATCATAAGCTTTCTCGAAGTCGATTTTAAATAATATCCCATCTAATTTCTTAGTGTGTAATTCATGAATTGTTTCGTGAAGTATAACTACCCCTTCCAAGATATTTCTTCCTGGCATAAAGGCAGATTGAGTTGGCTTAATGACTCTTGGGAAAATCCCCGAGATACGGTTTGTACCAACTTTAGTAAAAATCTTAAAACACACATTTAGCAAACAAATAGGTCTATATTGTTGTATTTGGAGTGCATCCTCTTTCTTGGGTAAAAGTGTGATAACCCAAAAATTTAGTTTATAAAGAGGCAAATCCCCTTTGGTAAACTGCGAGAACAAAGCCATTAAATCATCTTTAATTATTTTCCAAATTTTTTGATAAAACTCAGCTGGAAAGCCATCTGGTCCAGGAGGTTTATTCAGTTCCATCTGAGAAATTGCCTCAAAAACCTCCTCTTCCGTAAAAGGGCCCGTCATGCTCTCATTCTCAAGCGATGAAATCTGTGTAATATCATTAATCTCCTCTTCAACTAAAGAGATATTGGTTGGTGCCGGTGCCCCAAACAATTTCTTATAAAATTCCGTAATATAAACCTTCAAATTATCTTCCCCAACAATAGTTCCCTCTTGTTGCTCTAATTGGAAAATTTTCTTTTTTCGGTGCTTACCATTCGCTATTAGGTGGAAATACCTCGTATTATTCCCCCCTTCTTGTATATGTTTAACTTTTGCCCTTTGTGCCCATTTAGATTCCTCATCTCTCCTTAATTTCTTCAAACTTTCATTAGCCTTTTTTAACTCCTCCCTTTCATTAGTAGACAAAATATTTGTTTCCGCCTTCTTATCCAGATGATCAATGATATTTAGTAGTCTCTCTTTTTCTTTTTATATTTTCCACTTTGATTTTTTGCCCAACCCTTGAGAAATCTTCTAATATGTCTTAACTTATTCAACCAAACCTCCATTGGACTAGCTCCATGTACAACTGATTTCCACTCCTTTACTATCATATCAAAAAAACCTTCTTGCCGCAACCAATGTAGCTCAAAGGAGAATTTTGCTTGATTACCCAGGTGTGCTTTCACCCCTGAATCAATAAGTATTGGAGTGTGATCAGAATCAGCTCTAGTTAAAGCTCTTACAGTGACCAATGGAAATTTTTGTTCCCATGAAATGGATGCTACAACTCTATCTAGCTTCTCATATGTAGGTTCTTCTCTCCTACTTGCCCATGTAAATTGTCTTCCAGTGAGAGCAATTTCGCGCAAGTTCAAATGCTCAATGATTGCATTAAAAACAAAGGGCCAACGCGTTTTGAAATTAGCATTATTTTTCTCCTCCTTCTTGCGTATGATATTGAAATCACCACCTACCAACATAGTAGTGATTCAGATTCACAAGTTCTTACTAATTCAGCCAGAAATTCTGCTTTGTGCAAGTCTTGGACAACCCCATATACCGGCACCAGAATCCATTCAAAACCATCTCTCTTACATTTAATATGCAGCTTAACACAGAAATCTCATGTGCTTACCTTTAACACTTATAACGTATCGGAGTTTATTCCAACTAAAATACCCCCCGAGCGACCATGTGGTGGTAAACAAAACCAAGAGAAATTATAACCCGTAGCTAATTGATTCAAAAAAGGGATCGAGAAATTAGATCTTCCCGTCTCCAATAAGGCTATGAAGTCTAATTTATGTTCCCTAATATCCTCCTTGACGAACAAATGTTTAACAGTATCACCAAACCCCCCTGAATTCCAATTAATTCCTTTAATATTCCTTACCTCATATGCAGCCACTTCAAATTCTAACTTTCTTATTAATGCTGCTGATGGAGACACATTACTAGATGACATGTTACATGGTGGTTTTGGTGGGGGAACACCGACATGATCACCATGACTGAATCGATTATGACGCAATCGACGTGGTTAAGTTCTTGCCTTCTATACCAATAAGTGCTTTGCAAGATTGGCATAATCAGTGCATATTTATTACGCAAGTACTATTGCCAACAAGATTGATTCCTACTCGAGCTAGCATTCACGAAAGCTGTTAAAGTACGTACTAACCAGCTGAATGGATGGACCTTGAGCAAACAACTTGTTCACCACTTGATTGCTATATGCATAATTCATTGTTTATTAATTCCTGTATTTATAAAGGAAGACCGATGTATATGTGGTGAGGGTGCTAGCTCCGGGGGGAAGATGCTTTCACATGCATGCATGCTTGCGTGGTGTGAGACACGAGGTAGCTACTAATTGGCCGGACTTGATCACGTGATGGAGAACGACAACATAATAATGTGATGCACGGTTGGTACTGACATGTTGCTATAGCTAGATGTAAACGTTTTTGTCAAGAACTCGTGGAATAATATATAGTTTATACTATAAAAAATAGATATTTTAAGGTTCATATTAGAAAAATGTTTCGGAATGATATAATTTATGTGCTACCTAAAATCATCATTTATCTGTCAAGTGTTTGGCTGAAGTTAAATTTCGAAAGCATACATAAAACACCAGCAGCTAACAAAGCTTATTGTTGTTTTCTAAATCTTCCTAATTAATAGTATGTTTATTGTCTTCGCGGAAAAGCATAAGCATCCACGAAAGCAGTCGATCGAACAAAGCTACTCAAAACTAACCCAAAAAAAGGGCTGCCTAACCCAACAGGTTAACTGCAAAAAATTAGGACACGAGTCAAGTACCTAGATGGTTCTCTTTAGGAAGCCTGTACATGTGTGTCATGGACTCATGGTCCTATCATTCGGATCAACACCTAAATCAACACTCTGCATGCATCCTAACAAATAAGCGAATTAATAAAAATCATCATGCATACAAATACCGTGTGTACAACAATACTAGATCTAGTATTGTGCAACTATGTGACTTATTCAAGCAAACAAGAATATGCCGAAATACTAAATAAGGGCATCGGAATTATACATCGATCATCCTTATTTACATATGTCGACACAATTATTTTCATCACAACTGGCTATGAAGTTGTATCATCTTGGATCATGTCTGTGGTGTATAAGCGGGAATTTTCCAATAACATCGCTTGGTATTTACTCCTAATAGTTTGCATTGAGACTAGTGAATGCTCGTTGTGGTTGTGGCTCCAACAACTCTTTTTGACCAAGTGACTACAATAAACGATTCCACAACTAGCGGTTTGATAGTTGTTGTATGTAACCAGATACTTTTGGAAAGAAATGTCAAAATATTTTTTTAAAATGGCTTTACCTTTTAAGATCTCAGAGCAAGAGGATCAACAAGGAACACAAATAAATAGATCATCAATAAGGTAATAAATTAACTAAGAGAATCTTGTTGAAGGTATTTTTTATTGACTTGCATGCATGTTTTCACAAGATTACCGTTGTGTCTTAGAGTGGGTGATAGGTATTATCGACGGGCGGAGAGATTTGGGATCACACATCACTACCTAGTTCATCACAGTCAGTAGAAGTATCTCTTCTTCTAGGGTAATAATTAACTTAAATAGATACAAAACAAAATACTCATATGAAAGATTTCATAAGATAACAGGTCGAAATACAGAGTACATAAGCAGATCACACGCTGAGCCTCAACGTGTACTAATTGAAATTATAAAATTAACTTATTCATGAACACACATGGATCATGCATGCATACTACTGCCCAAGCAAATTAATGTCCCTAGTAACCACAACGGGCGCTGGCGACTGTGTCGGTGAAGATGGGACATGGTCAGGACTCAGGTCCTTGGTTGCCGGCGTATCGCCGTCAGGCTTTTCCTTGATGATGATCTCGGAGACCTCCTTCACCGGCAGCCCAACCACCTCCCCCAAAGTCTTTTTTGGCTCCTCTCCGGCGGCCGTGACGACATTGGTGGAGCTCATGGTTGGTGGATAGGGCACACAACAAAATGTTCTAAGAAAAAAAGAAGAAGAAACAACAACAAGGTTATATATACCTATCTAGAAATGCCAATAAATATAGATAAAATATATGGGTGAATGAGAACTCACTAGCTAAACAATGGCGCTCGGTCTTATCACTCGATGAACTTGATGGACATGTTTATACCGCATATGTCTATTTATAGGGGAGATGCAACATTGCAGCCAAACAACTTTGTGCAGTCATGTTGCTCTCATGATGCAATGAAGATGCTCTCACGGTACACAAGGTGCCAATTGGGCGTATTATATTTCCTAAATTACTAATAGTAACACGTACGGATGGTCGGCTGCTCCACCCGGGCCAGGCCCAAATCAAGATTCTGTAGGCATAAAAATAATAATTTCCCAATGAACTTTTAAAGTGCATAAAACTCCTAAAGTACGCATGAATGCAATATTAATATAAATTATGTATAAATACATTTTTGAAATTTTCTTCTAACGTAACTACATGTGAAGTCATCGATGATGGTATATCAATATCAATCTTATTGATTATCATGTCTGAATGTGCCTAGAACGTGTGTCACCATGGAGGGCTTCGGTGCAATGTATTCTCCTTTCAGTTACTCATCTTCTTTTCGTCGATGCGTGGTAGTCTCCAGTTCCACGAATGGTCCAATGGTGCAGCGCAAGGCTCACTCATTTAGCCTCGCAGTTCCGCGTATTCCACCGACTAGAGAAATCAATGAGTAGCAGAGAAGGAAAGGGAGTCGATTTTTATGATGCAAGGAAAAAAGAGTCGATGTTTTTAGTTATTAACTTATTTGATGGAAAGTTGTTTTTTAGTGGAAGAAAGAAAATGAGTCGTGTGCTGCATTCTGGATCGTTCAAGACCAGCAGCCTTACCAATTGGCATACTACAAGATTAGCAAATACAGTATCTAATATCCACCGTCCTCATCCTAGTATTTTTATTAACTGGACTCCACTTTGTCCCTTCATACATACAGTTAGATAAAGGACAAAGCCCACGCTAAGCCTATGGTAAGAAAACGGAGAAAAGGCCCAAGTCCAGTATGGCGCACGAGAGAATCTTAGGACCAGATCTAATGACGCTGTGAAATTAGCTTTTCCTCCACTATGTTCGCCTTATATAGGTTTGATGTGGGGTCCTCATGTGGTTTACTCAGACATATAAAGTTTTTTTTTTGCGCGGACATATAAGGCAGAGAGCCACGCCAATTTTGTGTATCAGTTGGTGGCCCCCCATTTATGATACCGTTCGTGGTGTGCGCGTCACTGACCACACCATCATTGAAAGAAGCGCCGACCACATGACTCGTCGCGTCAGGAAAAACCTCAGGAGTCATCGCGATCAAGGAGTTGGCATTTAGAGTAATTATAATAGTGTAGCCATATAATAGTGAGCTATAAAAATGTAGTACGTTATCAATGTATGTTCCATCTTTCACTCTCATAAATTGCCTAGGAGCACGTGCTAAAGCTGGCTCTTGCTTAAGAGCCCACTCTCATTCTATCTCCTTCTCTCTCTCCTCCAACTAAGCAACAATATACTATTTTAATCCTTATAGCCAGCTGACTAGGACTTATTGTACTTGCTTTTAGACGGCTCATAGTGGGAGTAACATAGCTAGTAACATGTAACATCCCAAATTTTTTCAATAAAGAGACAAAGAGAGAATTTCCCAAATACCAAAATTGAGAACCAACAAAAACTTTTTCTCATCATATAGTGCTATGCATATAGGTCACTTGATTGTTTACTTGAGTGTGCAATTGACCATGTTATGTGCTTGTGTGATTACACTCATACCTAAACCCTAACATTGATCTTTAGATCACCCCAAATACAAGAGAAAAGAAATAAGAAAAGAAAAGATAAAATTCATCTCCACACACACATATGGCTTATGCCATTTTTGCAAATACTTAACCTAGACCACTTTGGCTTGCACCATTGGTTGTAAATGGTTACTAAACACTTTTAAACACTTTTGGAAGTGAAGAAACTCAAATCAAACCAAAATCAAATTCAATTTCCAAGTTACATGCAATATGGTCACATGTGACAATTTTAACTCGATGCCTACTTTGAGCCCTGTTATTTCAAGTTTTCTCAACTAAACTTTGCCCAACCTTTGCACCTCATCCAAGACAACATAAAAGTGAACAACTTTGCTCAAGCAACCCTTTACAAATTCTCTCTCGGTTTCAAAGTTTTCATCAAGCAAAGTTGGAACCAGAAGCAAAAGTGAAGATCATGTGCATTTTGGATTTTTGCATTCCAACTCCTTTTTGACCACCACCACCACCAATCTACTGCAAATAATATATGTTTACACTCCACCAAAATTCAATTCAAAATTTGAAAATAAAGTTCTTGCGGACATTTCGTCGAACACTTGGTGAGCAGACACCTCGCCAACTCCATACATCAAACAAACCGAGTGGGTTTTAGCCCAAACCATCAAGCCTAGCTCAGCAAATGTACTCCCCTGACCTCCCTCTACCCTGCCAAACACACCAGACAAGAAGTGGTACACACAACCATCATCATTTGACCAAAACCATGCCATGCCGTGGCATGGCATGAGCTCACCATGCCCACTTGCTCTCTGGCCATCTCCACCGTGCACCACCTTGCCAACTAGCTTCCCCACACTCCACTGATCGTCTTGGACACGAGCCTCGACAAAATGGTGCACCGGACGCACCAAAAACGTGACGCCCAGACGCGCCCAGAACGTGCACGCGCACGACAGAGCGTGCACTGGCACGCTCCAGAACGCGCCCGGCCACGTCGTCGCCCGGACACCTCCGTTGACCCTCGCCCTGGCTTCCAGCGCCAAACGCTTCACGACGCCACGGTGAGCCGCCCAGACACTGCCATTGGTCCGCGGGAACACCGTAGCCGACGCCCATCTCGCCGACGTCCGCCGCAGGTACTGTCGCTCCCGTCATGCGTACGAGCTCCTCTCTGCATCTTTTTCAACGCCGTCAAGCCCTGTGTCATCAGCAGTGCGTCGCCAACCCGCGTGCGTCATCGCCAGCCCATCACCGCCGCTGTAGCACCGTCGTTGATGGTGAGATCATCCGTGCGCCACGGCCACCTCGCGCTGCTATAAAAGGGGCGCCTCTCCTCTCAAATTGGACACACCATTCGCTTCTCCACCTCACACCACCCCTCCTCGACCTCTCCATTCACTGGATTAGCCACTCCACCGCCCCAATCGCTACCTCATCGCCGCCGCCAGTACACGGAGCCCGCCGGTGAAGGAGGACACCCCTGGAGACGGGACTGCTTCAGGCTGCTTCCTCTACCTCGCCAACGTCTTCGCCGCGCTTCGCCGACCCTCGCCGCGCCGCCGGTGAGCCGTCGACCCCCTGCCCTCGCCGCCAGTAGCCTCGCTTCTCGTAGGAGACGACGACGCACGTCGTGCGTCCGATCTGCATCTAATCCGACGGCTCCCTTTCCTCGTACCGGTTCGGTGTTTTAAAACACGCCGACAGGTGGTCCCCGCACTCGTCGGGCGGCCCGCTGCGCCGGACGCAGATCTGGGCCGGCCCATTTCCTTCCTCTCGCTAGTTAGCCTGTTAGCAGTTCCCGCCGAAGCCTATCGTTTGAATTTTGAATTTTAGATTTTGGTTATTATTCTCAGATGCTGTTTTCAAAATTAAATAGGGGAAAATCTACCAAACCAAATTTGACAAATTTTATATATTTGGAAACCTTGTCAAATTGTCTACAAAACTACACTGGCCCCAACTCTAGTTCTGTTATAGAATAAATGTGATAAAAAGAACAAAACAGGGACTTTTCCCTATTCAAATAATTCTTAAAAATCAACCAAATTAGATATTAAGTTAATTCCAACTCCAATAGCTCACTTTTGACTTACACTAATTGTTTATGAAATAAAAGGGTGTGGTCACTTTGCATGATCATGCCCTAGTTTAATTAAAGGATCATTTGACTAGTTTAACTAGTTGATATTGTCCAAAACTATTAAAGTAAATATTGTGGAGTTTTACACTTCATTTAAACTTGTCTCACATGAATTCATGGGATGCTTGGACCCCTGGTTTCAAACTCTCTTATATGAATTACTTGAGATTTAAATCAAATGTAGTGTTACTTAAATAGTATGAGGTGATCCACCTCATTTAAATTATTTTTCCCAAGTAATACTTATGAAGAGGTTGACCTTGGTCAACCTAGGTCATATAATATTATTTGAGGAAATTAAATCTTAACAAGATTCAATGAGAGGAAATCATTTTTCTGGAGAATACACCAAAGCCAACTTATGTAATAAGCATGTTGTGATGTTAGCTTAGATTGTGTGACCCATGAGGTGTGCATTAGCCTAGTTAATTAAACTTGTGTGGTGATTGTACTTCGTATTCGTATTTTAGACGCTAGTACGGAAGAGTATCAAGAGGAGGAGGAGGCTTACTCCCAAGGAGAAGAAGATCAATTTGATCAATACCACCACCAAGGCAAGCTAACATACTTGCTAAGTGCAAAGCTCTCAAGAGCAATGCATCACCCCTTTTTACCTTATGCTTAGTGGTCCTATCCCAATTTTTATTATACAAGTTTTAATGCTTTATTTTTAAAGTACTTTTTGATTTATGTTTCACTTGGTCTAGAGTAGCATATGAGCACAAGCTTAGAGCTAGAACAAGCAATGCTAAGTTAGCACCCCTCATGATTAGTGCTATTGCTAACAAATAAAACTTGACTACTCTAGATGGGAACTTGGTGAGGTGAAGTTGTTTTTGAATGATTTTTGAAAGGTGATATGACCAAGAGAAGATGGTGATTTTTGATTAAAACTGATATTGGTTTGGATGCGATACCTTTCCAATTTACAAGTACCCCCACAATACCCGATTATGGGTAGGGCTTAGCTGGAAGTTTGTGTGTCTTAGTATGGGTTCCCTCCGAACAAGCATCATAGGGGTTATGCCGAGGCTGCCTCCGTTGTTGAGAAATGATGTGAATTGAGGTGAATTGTACGGCCAAGCCTCGTGCGGTTCCCGGGATGACGGTTTGTCTTCACCGGGAGGCCAAGCTCATGGGGAGAGGTGCCTATACTAGGATATATAAGTGAAAGGTTAAGGTTGATGATCCGCGTACTGAGTTACGATGATTCGGGATTATTCCCGACGGATGTAATCAAATGTTGTGGCACAAGTGTGCAACCTCTGCAGAGTGTAAACCTATTCGAATAGCCGCGTCCACGGTTACGGACGGTTGGAAAGGCCATACGGTTTCCGGTATCAAAATATCTTGAAAAGGTTGAATGGTGAAGGGTGACTTGACTTGAAATCACCACTTGAATGGTGGGAATGACACTAATGTTCCCACTTGAGTTAGTTAGCAAGATTGAGTCTTTTACTAAACTCGCTTATGAAATAAAACTAGCTTTATGCAAATCAAACTAGAGCCTATTACCCCTACTAGAACTGAATAGCACTTACAATAGTATTAGTTTGCGAGTACTCAACGTACTCACGGCTTTGTCCCTGGCTATTCAAATGGCCAGAGTATGAAGACGAGCAGAACTATCAAGGTGAAGACCAGCAGGACGCCTACGACAACTAGGAGTCTTCCGACGTCAAGCGTTGGCCTCGTGGACTAGAGAGTCCTTGTATCTTACGCTTCCGCTATGAACTTGTGTTTGTTCGTTGATCAATAGATCAACTATTCGTGTAATATGGATGATGTGATTCCAAATGTAAGACCTTATGGTTTGTAATGAATGATGATCTGTGATACTTAACTATTATGCCTCGCAACAACAATATTCCTGGGATTGCGATGTATGACATAATAGGCATCCGGACTTAAAAATCCGGGTGTTGACAAGTTGGTATCAGAGCCATTGTTTGACCTTAGAAGACCCTAGTTAGAATGGACGTTCGAAAGAAAACTTAATTTTGAAATCAAAATGAAGAGAATATTTGTGAAAATTTACTTACCCTCTTGCCTTTGAGACTTTTTCAAACTTGGTGACTCATGTCCCTCCTTATTTAAATCTACCTAAAAATTTGCCACACTTGTTCACTCTCTAACCTACTCATCTTTTTCGCTTTCAGATGGAGCCGAATGAACCCATCAACACCAAGTTCTACCAGCTTGGAAATGGTGGACACTTGATCTTCGAGCATGACCTCGACTCCCTGTCGGATCACCTTGGCCGCCCACACCCCGAGTTTCACGGGATTCGGGTGGACGACCAGCCGGGAGGGGAACTGCAGTGGATTATCACCGCTGACTTGAGGGGCAAGCTGGAGCCTCCCACCTCTGAGAGGATCCTTTTCTCTTTCAGGGAGAGCAACTGGCTCGACGGGCTTGCACGTGCTCTTCAGGAAGCACTTGCTCGCCTGTGCGGACAGAATGTGGAAGCACTTCGGGAGGAACGCTTTGCGCATCTCGCAAGGCGTAACTCTGAGGGAAGACCCATGGATGTGCCCCTGCACCCCCAGTTGAGGCACCACGTGGATCACTTGGACTTCATGCTCTACCAGACTCAGAGGGACCTCGACGCCTCTCGCGCTTACGCGAACCAGACCCATGCTCACATCACCGAGCAGGGTGAGGCGATGAAGCTCCTCAACAACGATCGCAGGAGCCTTCGCCAGGAGCGTGCCAAGAGGGACGCTACGATTCGTCGCCTTCGCGCCCGGATCGCGTCACTTGAGGCCACTGTTCAGGCCCAGGAAGCTCAGCTGAATGAGATGGAGGAAGAAGGTGAAGACATTCAGGGAGGAGGCGCCTTCCTGAGTGACGACGACGACTTTGAGGAGGATGAGAACACCGAGGAGGAGGACTACGAGTTTCTGGAGGCCGGAGAGGATGGAATCATCCCTATCGATGTGGATGATGATGAGGAGTAGTTGCACTAGTTCCACTTATAGTAGGTGTGAGTTGTATCCCGTCCTTTGTATCGTAGCTCGAGAATGGTTCTTAAAACCATTGGAGTATGTGTGTAGTTTGTACTATGTGTTGCATGAATGAATGAATGTTATGTTTGTCATGAAAAAGTTTACAAGTTTTCAAATTGTTTCAAACTTAACCAAAATGAACCATAGAATGTTCCCCCTTATCTCATAATCTTGTATATATTCAGATGGCCCCTCCAAATCGCACCAACGACGCGATGCTGCAACTGCTGCAAACCCTGCTTGCTGACCGGGAAACCGAAAGAGCTGAACGTCAAGCCAACCTCATCGCCTTGCAGAACATCGCTAACCAAGGCCACGGAAATCATGACCACCCCGGATCCAAGCTCAAGAACTTCCAAAACACCAACCCTCCGGTGTTTAGCAAGACCGAGGAGCCCCTCGACGCCGACGATTGGCTCCAGACTATGGAGAACAATCTGGAGGTAGCCGGAGTGGAGGCCAACGAGAAAGTCTTGTTCGCCACTCACTATCTCGCTGGACCAGCCCGCGCTTGGTGGACAAGCACCCGTGCCATGAATGGAGGTCAATTCATGACTTGGGAGGATTTCAAACTGAAGTTCGGCAAGTACCATGTACCCCCGGGTCTTATCAAGAAGATGAGGGATGAATTCCGTGAACTAAAACGAGGTCGCATGACGGTGGTTGAATACCGCGACAAGTTTCTCACCTTGTCAAGGTATGCCCTCGATGAAACCGACACCGTTGAAAAGAGGAAGGAGAGATTCCTGAACGGACTGCATGATGAGATGCAGACTGTCCTCGTCAACATCCCCTTCGCCGACCTCGAAGCCCTTGTTGACTCCGCCATCCAGATGGAGGGCAAGTTACACCAAGCCAATGAGAACCGCAAGCGCCGCATGGCGAATCAGAGTGGATCAAGCCACCCCCAAAGGTTTCGCCCTAGCTCAAGCGGAAGTTTCACTCCGAGAAACAACAAGCCACCGATGCAGAACTCTCGCCCCGGTTATCAGAACCGGAGTGGAGGAAACTCCAAGCCGGGAGGCTACAACAACTACAACAACAACAACAACAATCACAACTACAACCGCGCTCCACCTCGAGCCCCTAACAACAACAACAACACCAACACCGCCCCCAGAACTGGAAGCAATGCCGTTCCCGTTGCGAACAAGCCAGACAAGGCCACTATCACTTGTTATGAGTGTGGTGTAGTGGGGCACTACTCCAACGAGTGTCCCAAGCGTCTGGCCAAGCTCGCTGGCAACACCGCCGCACCTGCTCGGCGGCAACGCCGTGTCTCCACCGGCAAGAAGTTCGCCCCCAACAACCCCAACAACCGCAACGTCCGCCTCTACCACATGAGCGCCGAAGAAGCCCGGGAAGCACCCGATGTTGTACTGGGTATGTTTTCTGTCAACCACATCCCTGCCAGAGTGTTGTTTGATTCCGGAGCATCTCATTCCTTTGTCACTGAAGACTTTGCATCAATCAGTAAAATTCAACCCCTCAGTTTGAAGCATGTCATGATAGTTCAAATCCCCGGATCAACCACCAAAGCTAGAAAATTTTGCAAAAATGTGCCAATCAAAATCCATGATGTAGATTTCTTTGCAAATCTAATCATACTGGGAACTAAAGGGTTGGAAGTTGTCCTAGGAATGGATTGGATGTCCAAACACAACGGATTGATAGACTGTGCCAAGAAAGCCATAACCATGACTAGCAGCACCGGTATCGTAGTTGAGCATGTCTCTGAAAAACTACCCAGAAAATTCACCTGCAACTCAAGTGTAGCAAAGCCAACTCTGGATCAAATCAGGGTCGTTTGTCGCTACCCTGATGTGTTTCCGGATGATCTACCCGGTATGCCCCCGGATAGGGATATCGAGTTCATCATCGAGCTAATCCCCGGAACTCGGACCTATCGCCCGCAGAGCCTATAGCATGAACCCAGCAGAGCTAGTGGAGTTGAAGAAGCAGATTGACGATATGCTAGCCAAAGGTTTGATTAGCCCGAGTGCATCCCCCTGGAGATCACCAGTTTTAGTTGTGGACAAGAAGGATGGTGCCAATCGTTTATGTACGGACTACCGTAAGCTTAACGACGTCACCATCAAAAACAAATACCCTCTACCAAAGATAGAAGACCTGTTTGACCAGTTGACCGGAGCCAAAGTTTTCTCCAAGATAGATCTTAGAACTGGTTATCATCAGTTGAAGATTCGAGCCACCGATATTCCCAAGACTGCCTTTACCACTAGATATGGGTTGTACGAGTACAACGTCATGTCGTTTGGATTAACCAATGCCCCCGCTTACTTCATGAACCTCATGAATAAGATCTTCATGGAATTTCTGGACAAATTTGTCGTTGTGTTCATCGACGACATTCTTGTCTACTCGAAGTCCGAAGAGGAACATGAACAACACTTGGAGATGGTCCTAGAAACCCTTAGACACCACCAACTATATGCCAAGTTCAGCAAATGTGAGTTTTGGCTGAAGGAAGTGGGATTCCTGGGACACATCTTGTCCGCAGGAGGAATTTCCGTAGATCCCGCCAAGATTAAAACCGTTATGGAATGGCAAGCCCCAACCACTCAAACCGAGGTCCGCGCTTTTCTTGGATTAGCCGGATATTACCGCAGATTTGTAGAAGGCTTTTCGAGCATCGCTCGACCAATGACCCAACTGCTGAAAAAGGACAGAAAGTTTGAGTGGACCGATAAATGCGAAGAGAGCTTTCAACGGCTCAAGAGTAGACCGACAACAGCCCCAATACCGATCATGCCGGATATCGCAAAACCCTTTGACGTATATTGCGACGCCTCCAAGACTGGACTTGGATGCGTGCTTATGCAAGAAGGCAAGGTTGTATCCTACCTTTCAAGACAACTCAAGCAACATGAACGGAACTACCCAACCCATGACCTCGAGCTTGCGGCCGTGGTCTTAGCCTTGAAAGTTTGGCGTCATTACCTCATGGGTAATCGATGCGAGATCTACTCCGACCACAAAAGCCTCAAATACATATTCACCCGAAAGAGCTAAACATGAGACAACGCCGATGGATCGAACTGATCAAGGATTACGACATGGAGATTCACTACCACCCTGGCAAGGCCAATGTGGTAGCGGATGCTTTGAGTCGACTGCCGTGCCAGTTGAACTCCATGCTCGCGACCGAACAACCCAGCTTGCATCAAGAATTTGAACAGTTCAGACTTGAACTTGTTAGTGAGGGATTCCTAGCCAGCATAGAACTGCAACCCACCTTGGTTGGTCAGATCAAGGAAGCCCAGAAGGACAACGCTAGCATTGACGGAATAAAGAAACAGATAGCCGCAGGAAAAGCCCCCGGATTCACCGTAGACGAAGCCGGAGTGCTTTGGTACAAGGAACGTCTCTGCGTACCATCGGACTCTGACTTAAAGAAAGTCATCCTGCAAGAAGCCCATGACACCCTTTATTCAATCCACCCCGGAGGTACCAAGATGTACCAAGACCTAAAAGAACAATTTTGGTGGCACGGAATGAAGAGAGAGATCGGTAGCTATATCGCTAAGTGTGACATCTGTCAGAGAGTCAAGGCAGAACATCAACGACCAGCCGGACTGTTACAACCCCTCCAGATTCCGGAATGGAAATGGGACTCCGTAGGAATGGACTTCATCACCGGACTGCCCAAATCCAGCAAAGGCAATGATTCAATATGGGTCGTGGTCGATAGATTGACCAAAGTCGCCCATTTCATCGCTGTCAAAACCACCTATCAAGGCCCAAAGCTAGCTGAACTTTACATCTCCCGAATAGTTGCTCTGCACGGAACCCCCAAATCGATAGTGTCAGATAGAGGATCACAGTTCACCTCAAGGTTCTGGCAGAAAGTGCATGAAGGACTAGGCACTGTAACATCCCAGATTTTAAATAAAGGAAGAAGAACAATTCCAATTATCCAAATTTCAGAACCAACAAAAACTTTTACTTTGCATATAGTACCATGAATAGGACTTGTGCATTTTGAGTGATATGCCATGATGTTTGTTACTTAGTGTATGTGATGAACTCCAAAACCCTAAAGTGATCAAGTGATCATCATAAATCAAATCTATCAAAAAGAGAAGGAAATCAAAAATTATTAAAACCCTAAAAACCCTAACATATGGTCTATGGCATTTTTGTAAATTTGACCCTAGACCCATTTGATCTTCACCAATAATTGAGATATGATATTAATGAGTATTTACAACTTGGAGAATCAAGGATTTAGCTTTTAAACCAAATTCAAAAATCAAAATATGATCACATGAGATAATGGTCATTTCTCACCTTTATATTCTGGTCACCACTTTGAGCCTCTATATTTCCAGATTTCTAAACTAAACAAATTCAAACCTTTGCATGTCATCCAAGTACTCAACAAGGTGAACAACTTTTGTAAAGATCATAGTATCAAATTCATCATGGATCAAAAGTTAGAAGATAGCAAAGATGGGACTTTGAAACATTTGGAAGATCACCAATCTTCAAATTTTGATCAAACAAGGCCAGCACTTGATCACCACTCGACCTAGCATTGATGTTTGGACACTCCTACACCTAGCCCATGCCAAGAAAACCAAGGAGAGGGACAGACATGGCGTGGACACGGCCATGCCGGCCACGTTCGCCATCGACGCGCCTCCCCTCTCTTCTCTCCACGGCAGCCCTCGCCACCATGTCTAGCAGCTAGCCCTTGATCTCCCGGATCCGCCCGTACGCGCCCTTGAGCTGCAAGGACGACGCCACGACTCGCCACGGTCGCGCCCAGTACGCCCCAGGTACGACGCGAGCGGCATGGCGACGTCACCATGCACGGACGCGCGCGACACGGCCACGCGTCGCTCGCAGCACCCCGCCGTACCCCGACCAACCCCGCGCGCCCTGGTACCTTCTTCGCCACGCGGAGTCCGCCGGACATGCTCACGTCATGCCTTGGCGACCACGGCCGCCGGAGAGGACGAGCGCGTCCGCCACGGCCGCGCCAGTACGAGCAAGGACCCGACCACCGTACGCGTCGCATTAACTCGCCGCGGACGCTCGCGGATTCGCCGTACTCTCCCGATCGTCGCTGCGTCACGCCTAGCCCCCTAGCTCGCCGGAGACGCCGCGCCCATGACGACCCGCACCATGCCTCGCGAGCACCCCCTCCCTCCTATAAATAGAGCACTCCCCGGACACAACCAAGCACACCACCATGACCACCTCTCACCACCGCTTCGCCTAGCACCGTTAGCAACCTCAATCATCGCCGGAGCAAGGCCAATTGGAAGATCGGAGCCGCGGAAGCTCTGCAGCAATCGCCGTCGACCGGAGCCGCCCTCGGAGCTGCCGCCGGTACCGGGAGCTTCGCCGTCGCCCACAACGTCCCCAAGCACACCGCCAACCCTAGGCTGGAGCCACGGTGAGCCTCCGACCCCCTACCGCCGCCGTGCCAGAGCTCCCCTCTCGCCGTCGACAACGATGAACGTGCACCGTTAGATCGTGTTCTAATCCAACGCACCGCATCGCTCGTACCGCTTCGGGCGTTATGAGCGACTGACGGGTGGAGCCCACCGTCAGACAGCCCACGCGTGCGTGGACGCGTGGTGGGCTGGACTTGGGCCGTTTTAATCCGTTTCAGCCCGAGTTAGCTTTCCCGCGTAGCCCAAGTAATTCAAATTCGAATTTTCCAAATCCATTTAAGTTCAATACTGGTTCCAACTTTGAAAATCCATAGAATCTGTTTGGCTTGGCCAAATTTAACAAACTTTATATTGTTGGAAAGCTATGAAAAAGTTCTACAATTTGGCACTGGTCTCACCTTGAGATCTGTTGTAGAAATAATGTGACAAAAAGATCAAGCCAGAGACTTTTGCACATTCAAACAATTCTTAAAAATCAACTAAAATAGATATTAAGTTAGTTCCAACTCCTAGAGCTCACATTTGACTTACACTAATTGTTTCTGCAAGAAAATGGTGTGATCACTTTGCATGATCATGCTCTAGTTTAATTAGTGGACAATAGGGCTAGTTTAGTTAAGTGATATTGTCCAAAACTATTATGTAAATCTCATGAAGTATTTTTACTTCATTTAAATCTTGGTCTCAAATGAATTCATGTGATGTTTGCACCTCTGGTTCAAACTCTCCTATATGAACATTTGGAGATTTAAATCATTTGTAGAGTTTCTTAAATGGTATGAGGTGGTCTACCTCATTTAAATCATTTTCTCAAATAATGATAATGAAGGCTTGACTTAGGTCAACCTGAATTCATGTATGATTATTTGAGAAGTTAAATCTTAAGAAGATTTCAATGAGAGGAAATTATTTCTCTCAAGGACTAAATGGAAATCTATTAACTACATATGCCATGAAAGGAAATCACTTTTCTTTAACAAAGAAAACCAATACACCTAATTATTTTATGTGTGTGCTTAGCCTAGTTTGTGTGATGTAATGATGAGCTTAGTATAGCTTTTGAGCTTGTTTAGTGATTATACCTTGTATTCAAATTTAGACGCTAGCACTGGAAATTACCAAGAGGAAGGAGAATTCTACCCAGAAGAGGAAGAAGAAAACTTAGAGAACTACCAAGGCAAGCTAATACTCTTGCAAAGTGCAAAGCCCTACTTGGGCAAGGCACCATGATTCTTAACTTTATTCACACCATCTTTTCTACCTTTATACTAAACAAGTTTTACTTGTTGGTTTCCACTAAGTTAATATCAAATGGTATAGTGAATATAACCACAAGAGTAGCAAAGTTAGCAAAGCTATGTAGCCCCCCCTCATGATTAGTGCTAGTGCTAAATACTAAAAGTTGACTACTCTAGATGGGACATATGACTTGTGGAAACTTTGGAATGATGAAGCATTCCATTGAATGATGTGAAGTTGATGGTGAAGAAGAGAAGATAGTGATTTTTGATAAAACCCTGATATTGGTTGAATGCGATACCTTTCCAATTCTTGAGTACCCCCACAATACCTGATTATGGGTAGGGCTTAACTGGAAGTTTATAGATTTTAGTATGAGTTCCCTCTGAACACACATCATAGGGGTTATGCCGAGGCTGCCTCCGTTGTTAAGATATGATGTGAATTGAGGTGAAATTGTACGGCCAAGCCCCGTGCGGTTCCCGGGTTAACAGTTGGTTTTCACCGGGAGGCCAAGCTCATGGGGAGAGGTGCTCATACTAGGATGTGTAAGTGAAAGGTTACGGTTGATGATCCGCGTACTGTGTTACGGTGACTCGGAGTTATTCCGACGGATGAAATCAAATGTTGTGGCACAAGTGTGCAACCTCTGCAGAGTGTCAATCTATTCGAATAGCCGTGTCCACGGTTACGGACGGTTGGAAGGGCCATACAGTTTCCGGTGTCAGATTTTTGAAAGCTTTAGTAGATATGAATGTTGACTTGGTGACTTGTTGGGATATTCAACCCATGATGTGGGAATGACACTAATGTTCCCATTTATGTTAGTTAGCACATGATCCAAGATGGTGAACTAAAATTTGGCTTATGCAAGTTAAAATAGAGCTTAGTACCTTTAATTTGCATCTTACAATAGTATTAGTTTGCAAGTACTTGAAGTACTTACGGCTTTGTCCCCGGCTATTCAAATGGCCGGAGTACGAGGAGGAACAAAACTACCACGAGGATGATCGGCAGGACGCCTACGACAACTAGGAGTTTTCTGACGTCGAATGTTGGCCTGTGGACTAGAGAGTCCCGTTATTGTTACGCTTCCGCTATGTATGAACTTGTGTATGTTGTTGATTGAAAGATCAACTATTTGTGTAAGATGAATCATGTGATTCAAGATTGTAAGACATTATGGCTTGTAATAAATAATGACTGTGATATTCGACTATTATGCCTCGCAACAACAGTATCCTGGGATTGCGATGAATGACATAATAGGCATCTGGACTTAAAAATTCGGGTGTTGACAAGTTGGTATCAGAGCCATTATTTGACCTTAGAAAACCTTAGTTAGAATGGGCGTTCATAAAAACATAACTTTGAGATCCAAATGAAAAGGTTATTTATGAAAAATTATTCGTATTCTTGTCTTGGAGGCTTTTTCGAAATTCGATGAATCATGATCTCTTTTATGTCTACTTAAAAAAATTTCCACCCTTGTTCAAATCTCTAACTTACTCTCCCAACTCACTTTCAGATGGAGCCCAACGCACCCGTCAACACCAAGTTTTACCAACTTGGTAACGGAGGCAGCTTGATCTTTGAGCATGATCTCACGGCGGTCTCGAACTTTCTGGGGCGCCTCCAGCCCGAGTTCCATGGGATCCAGATGGATGATCAGCCTGGCGGAGAGCTGCAATGGATCATTACTGCGGATCTAAGGGGAAACATGGAGTCTCCTACCACCGAGAGGATCCTGTTCTCTTTCCGTGAGAGCAACTGGCTCGACGGGCTTGCTCGAGGCCTGCAGGAGGCACTGGCACGCCTCTGCGGACAGAACGCGGTACGCCTGCTTGCGTCCCGTTTCGCTCACCTAGTGAAGCGTGATGCCGCGGGAGTACCCATGGCTCTGCAGTCCCACCCTGAGCCGAGGCATCACGCCGAGCATCTAGACTTCATGCCGTATCATACTCAGCTGGATCTGGATAACGCCCGGATGTATGCGAACCAGACTCACCTCGCCCTGGCCACCCATGGCGATGCTATCAAGATGCTGTCCAGGGACCGCAACAAGCTTCGCCTGAGGTGCGCGAAGAAGGATGTCACTATCACGCGCCTTCGCGCCCAGATTTCGTCACTTGAGGCCACAGTGAAGGCTCAGGAGGAGCAGATTCAGGAGATGGAGGAGGACGAAGCCAGTATCGATATTCAGGGAGGAGGAGCCTTCCTGAGTGACGATGACGACTTTGAGGAGGACGAGTTCACTGAGGAGGAGGACTACGCGTTTCTGGAGCCAGGCCTTGATGACGTTGTTCCTATCAACGTTAAGGACGAGGGTAGCTGCACTTGAGCACTGATGTAGGCATGAGTTGTATCCCGACCTTTGTATCGTAGCATGTGAAATGGTTCTTAAAACCATTGGAGTGTTGAACTATTAGTTTGTAATGTGTTATGTGGCATGAATGAATGAATGTTTGTGTGTGTCATCCAAAGCATTCGAGTTTTTACAAGTTTTAAAACTTATTCAAAATAAATCATAGAATTTCCCCCTTATCTTATAATCTTATGTATATCCAGATGGCCCCACCAAATCGCAACAACAACGATGCCATGATGCAACTGCTGCAAACCCTGTTGGCAGACCGGGAGACTGAAAGAGCTGAACGCCAAGCCAACATCACCGCCCTGCAAAACCTCGCAAACCAAGTGACAAGGGATTAACTTGTCAATGCCTATAGATTGTAGGCTAGGGTTTAGTTAGAAGTAGAGGGTAAGTAGATCTCGAAGGTTTCAGCCGAAAAGTACTCGACGAATATGAAAACTAGGGTTTGCAGACAATGATTCGATTGATTCTTTGTCCCTCGACTCCCCCTTATATATGAGGTGAAGCCGAGGGATTCGTGCTATACAAGTTTACGAGTCCGGGACGGTTTCTAACTCATCCCGCCGGATTACAAACAACACTTCCTATTACAACTCTATCTTTCCTTAGTAAATCTTGGGCTCCCGAATCTTCTTATTCTTCGGGTATTGGGCCTCCGATAAACCCCGGGTACCATCTTCGGCGAGGCCCATTTGGGATGCCTATGTCGGTAGCCCCCGAGATTTTGCTTGAATCGTAGAGTCGGGGAAAATCTCCATTGTTTATTTTTACTCGAAAGCTTTAACCTTTTATATTTCTTCACATAAAATTCTATATTGTACGGGGATACTGGTAATTGGGGCTAGTTCATCGACGGATCGGGTACTAGTTAACTGCTCTAGTGGCAATCCGCAAAAACCTACTTCAAAATCACGTCCCCGGACATGATCTCGGGATGCTGGTGTAAACGTCGACGGGTGCCGCTTAAGGTCTTACCATTCCGTCGAGTCCCGGTCAAATTTATCGGGTACCTAACGCGTCCGTTAGGATTTTTCTTCGTATCCGTTGATACGGATAAAAGTAGCAGAGCGCGGTCTTTGGCGATGCCACGCCCGGCAGAACGGATGCGGGGTCTTACCTTCGCAAATTTGCGGCATTCAGAAATTGATCGCAACTTCGGCGTTCTGAGAATATATTGTCGAGTGCTTTTCCGGCTGTTGGAATGGCACATTTTATCGAGTCATATATGACTTATATTGTTCTCCCGATGGGAGTATATGTAGAGTTAATTATAACTCGAAATATACTCTCTTGTTTTTCTATTTTTGTTAATTTCATCGGGCACGCGAACAGCGTTCCCGATGGGAGTAGCCCCCGAGGCTACAACCAAGAACTTGTGCTTGGTTGTAGGCTCAACATTTTAGTCCACCTTGTCGCTATATTTTCATTACTTCCCAATATGATCTCTTTCTTCTTCTCTCTTTTTTTTTTATCTCTCGGGTGCGCGAACAGCGTTCTCGATGGGAGTAGCCCCGAGGCTACAGCCAAGGACTTGTGCTTGGTTGTAGGCTCCCGCAATTTCTATATTTATCATACTCGAAAATTTACTTTTTTTCTGAAGTAGCCCCCGAGCATTTGGGCAAAAACTTGTATTTGACCAAAGGTTCCCGAGGTATTGAATAATTCTTTCTGTCGCCGTTTTTCTTGTCGACATACTTCCCTTAATCAAATTTACTTCATCCTCCTCGAATAGTCGTGATTTTTACTGCCCTGTGGGTCCATTGCTTCGACTACGTTGACACGTCGTGCAAGTAGTGGACACACGTCCTCCGCTTTCCTGGCGCACGTACGGTAACGCCTATTTCGGTAAAAATACTCTTTTGCCCTTGTGTCTAGAAGATCCATCCTCACCACACGATTTCTTCATCCAACGGCACACTTGCTTCACCCGAATCTTATATAAACCCTTCTTCAACCTTCGTTCATCCCCTCGCTTGCGCCGCTCACCTGTTCCTCTTCGCAAAACTTCCCCTGCGCCCAACTCTCTCCAATCTTCCGTACGCACATACATTGCTCTGCCCACTGCCGTTGATGCCACCGCGCACGCGTCTGACTCGCCACAGCACGCCGGAATCCAAGATGGCCGCCGAGGATCTTGAGTGGGAGAGATCCAAAATCTCCAATCAAGACATCAACACGGCTGAAGAGGCTCGGCCTCATGACGAAGGAGGACGCCATCCGCTTTCCTAGCGAAGAAAGCTACCCCAAGCCTCCAATGGAGTATCGGGTTAGTTTTGTTGATCACTCGATCCGCGGCCTTTCAACCCCAATCCACGATTTCCTCCGCGGCCTTCTTTTTGTTTATGGGATTCAACTGCACCAGTTGACTCCCAATTCCATCCTTCACATTTCTATTTTTATCACACTTTGCGAATGCTTCCTCGGAATCACTCCCAATTGGGCTCTGTGGAAGCGCATTTTCTGCCTCCGCCGTAATGGCTCCCACAACGTCACTTATAACATAGGTGGCGTTGTTATCTGTGTTCGGACTGATGTCGATTATTTCGACGTCAAGTTTCCTGATTCTGTCCAAGGATGGCGCAAAAAGTGGCTCTACATCCACGAAGAAAGCGCCAATTCCGTGGAGCACAACATAGTTCCTTTTGACGGAAGTGCCGGGATTCAGCGTCGCCGTTCTGGGATGCCGAAGCTTCGAAGAAGAGAAAAAGGCGACGAGAGGCGCTCATGGCTCGTATCCGTCATCTTCAAAACACTCGAGGCAAAGAGCTATCCGGTGTTCAAATTACTGCCTACTTCCTTAGGATTAGAGTGCGGCCTCTTCGGGCTCGCAAAAATCCCCTTTGGACGTATTCGGTGAAAATGACGCCAACGGAATCTCCGGTGATCTTTACGTAAAGGACTTGGAAAAATTGGTTCGAAGAATTTCTCGATTAGGCAAGAAGGATCCTATTCCCTCCTCTGTCGAGTGGAACCATACGGTGCTTCCAATCCTCTTCCCGAGGTATTTTGTCTTCTCGAAGTTCTATCTTGTTCTGAAGCTGTTCCTCGTATCTTATTTGCGGTGGTATCTCACTTATTCTCTTTTGTCACTATTTCCTTGTAGAATCATCCTACTATGGCTTCCCTTCCTCCTCTTCACGAGGATGGAGAGGTCGAAGAAAGAGCCGTTGTCGATGATGTCAACCGAGAGACCCCTCTTTTGTGAATGAACCCGCAGATTCTCGAAAATCTGCGGGATCTACTGAGAAGGATGCTGCCTCTGAAGATACAACATCAGCACAATCTCCTCCTCCTGCTGTTTCTCCGAAGAGCAAAAGGAAAAGGAGCAATGCCGAAGATTCCGGGACCTCGAAACCCGAAGAAACTGCTCCTGCACCTCGAAAAGCAGCTTATGATCCATACATCGAGAGTATCATCAGCTCGTAGGTTCCTTGCTCTTTTCCTTTTTTATTTGAAGAATTTTATTTTGCCTTGCTTTTTATGCTGCCACTATTTTGTCACAGTGATGATGAAGAAACACCAACTTTAGATGTGGCTGCTCGAACGAGCACGTCACATACTTTAGTTATTTCGGAAAAACCGAGTTGAAGGGGAGGAATCGTCGCCTCCTCAACAAAATGTTGATACATCTACTCTCCTTCGAGCCCCCGTGCCCCTTCACCAAAAAGGGCACGGGTTAAAAGATTGTTGATCCTGCCCCTCAGTTGGGCAGTTCGTCGACTCTGCTCTTAGATGATGTAAGTTTGTCGACATCTATATTTTCCTTATTTTGTTTTTTCACACCTTTTCTCTTTTTCATGCCGATGTTTCTTTTGATGTACTTACCTTTGAACAGCCAATGATCAAAGAGCTTCTTCGGATCGGGTCCCAATTTGTTGGGTACCGTGAATATGCTGCTAGAGCCGAAGGTAACGACTTTTATACTTGCTATTTTTCTTTGACTTTCTATTCCTGTTGCTTGTCGCTATTTTTTGATCTTTCTTTTCTTTCTTTTTCATATCTCGACGAGAAAAACTTTCGAGAGGCCAACGAACGTGTCGACGCACTTGCTCAAAAACTCGAGCAAAGTGAGGCGGCTCGCAAGAAAGCTGAACTCGCTGCTAGCAAAGCCAAGGTCGAGGCTGATGAAGCTAAGGCGAAAGGCTGCTAGTGTCGAGGAGCTGCGAAGAAAGCTCGAGGATGCCGACATCTGCCTTGGATGAGCACAAAGCTGCACAAGCTTCTGCGTGAACGAAGGAGATCCTCAAGCGTTTGAAGTCGCAAAGTCGACGTACTCTGAGTAATATTATCAATCCCTTTTATTTTACTGCACTTCCTGTTTCTTGGTTGTTGACTGATGTCTTGTCTCGTGTGGCAGCCCAAACAAACCAGGATTTTGATCTGGATAATCCTGTCAATGACCCTCTCCTTGATGCACTTTCTCTTCTGGAGTTCCATGGGCGCGAAATTCGTGAAGGCGTGGCCAATGCCAGTGCAAGTTTGTCGGCGTTGTTCCCCTACTTCTTCCCGAAGAAAGAGGAACCTTCGACTTTCCTTGCCCTTGCCAAGCTGTTTCAATTCGTCGGAAGACCTGGGATTGAAGATGCGTCGAGGAGAATATGAAGGTTCTTTGTCGAGAATCTTGTTGCCCTGGTTGCGACAGCCAACGGACGCTTGATTGGATGAAGGTTGGCGACACCGGTCGGATAGAGCAATCGAGATGGAGGTCGGCTGATCAAGGCGGCCAAGCCCAACACGAAGAAGATCTTGGCGTATGCGGGGATCAAGCCGGCTTCGACTCCTAGCTCCTCGAGGCCGGAGGTCTAGTTGCATGCCTCTGTTTTTCTTTCTGTTTCTTTTGCTTCGTCGCCAAAGTAGTCATTTGGCGACACGTACTTCCTTAGCTCCACTGTAATGCCCTTGTAATTATTCCAAGAGATTAATGAAGACTTCTATCTTTGCTTGTTATTTGATGTTGTCTTGTTTATTTTTCAGTTGATATTTGATAACTATACTCCATCTTCTGCTCCTTCCAATGTTTCGCCTTCTTCTTCCCGCGCGAGGAAAGCTTTTGGTGATACCGCTCCTGTCGACGATACCTTGTCGCAAGAACTGGATGAACTTCGGCAACAACTTCAGTATGCGAAGAAGCAAACACTTGTGATGATGGAGCAATCTCGTAAGTCATCTGAAGCCGAAAAAATTGCTCTTCAACAAGCTCGCGAGGCCGTGGCTGCTAAGGAAATTGCTGCTTCCGAGGCTGAAAAGGCGACTATTCGAGAAAATTTCATGCTCGAATTAATGAATGAAGCCAGTGCAGATATGTCGGGTATGCTGTTTCATCCGCTGATATCTTTCATCTGCATACTATTGTTTCTTTGAAGGTTTCCACTTCTTTGTTTTGATAGGTGCCTTTATCGATGCTTGCTTGCCGAGGAAGAGAGGGTGAATGCTAGGACAACCCTCCTTGTTAATCTCTCCTTGGACCATGGTTCTTTGTTTTGGGCTACCCGGAAAGGACCCGCCAAATTGTCGGATTTCAAGATCGCGCCTCTCAAACTCGCGATTTCCTCGACTTCGTACCAAGACCTTGTCCATGGTTTACAACTCCATGTTTCCTCGGAACGTCCAACCAAAAACTCTTCCTGAATTGATGGAAAGGTTCAAGGATGCTCGCGGTATCCATGATTTTGTCAAAGCTCAACTAGTAGGCTGGCGCCGGATTTGCTCTTATCATGCTCCAAATCTGCCACTCGAAGCTTGACCTTACCCGGGTTGTCGAGAAGGTTCACCAAAAAGTAAAACGTCGGAGAGTTGGTGTTGACGGGATTAACACGAAGGTTACGCCTATAGCCGAAGAAATGATTGAGGACCTACTTCGGATGGATGCCGACTTTTTTGCCGATGGCCATTATGCCGATTTTCTTGGTGCTGCTCTGAGGAAAACGGGGTTACTCTTGATGACATATTGAATCAAGACTAGTTAGTTTCTTCTTGTAGATATTTCTTCTTTGTAATCCATGACTATATTGTAAAGCAATCATTATATTTCTCTGTTTGTTTAGCCCCGAGTGTTTCGGTGACTCTTTACTATATTTGTATACTTGCGAGGTTTTGAACCAAGGCATTTATATATTTAAGGCGAATATGAGCCCCCAAGCTTTTTATTGAGCACTATTTTGTATTTTTGTTGACTCACGAGGTATTTGAATACCAAGGCAAGTTTTTCCTTTTGTCGATGAACTATATTGAAATTCGTCGGAGCGAAGACTTTGGTCATGTCGATAAAGAAGAAAAGTTATATTGTCACTATCTTTATTATATTGCAGCACCGCGAGCCCGCCTCATTAAAAACCTTCTCCGGCCCCACTCGGTGCCCCGAAAAAGGAAAAGAGTGCGTACTGAAAACTCGCGGGCGTTTCGGTACATTGAAGCTTTACAAAGACTATATTTTGACTCTAGGCGTAAAAACGCCTAAGTTGCGCCACGTTCCGGGGGTTTGGCTCCTCCACCCTGTCTTCTTGTCCTTTATTACTGTATGCTCCTCCTCCAATTACTTCCGTGACAATGTAAGGGCCAAGCCATGGTGACTCGAGTTTTTCATGACTTTTTTGCGTGAGCCGAAGAACTAGGTCTCCCACCTGAAAAGATCTTGGCCGCAAACGTCGGCTGTGGTAATTCTTCAAGTCCTGTTGATATTTGGTTACCGAGATAATACTTCATCTCGAGCTTCATCAAGTGCGTCGACGTCGTCTTCTAGCACTCTTCTCGACGTTTCTTCATCATATTCGGCGACACGTGGAGAGTTGTGCTCTATCTCGATTGGTAGTACTGCCTCTGCTCCATGAACCGGGAAAAACGGAGTTTCTGCGTTGCTTGTGTTTGGTGTTGTTCGGATGCTCCACAACACGCTTGGTAGTTCTTCGGCCAGGTATGTCGAGCTTTTTCCGGTGGTCCTAACAAGCGCTTCTTGATACCATTGCGAGATGATGCCATTGGCTTTCTCGACTTGCCCATTGGTTTGAGGATGTGCAAGCGACGCAAAGTTCAGCTTAATACCCACCTCTTCGCAATAATCTTTGAATTCATGGGATGTGAAGTTGCTGCCGTTGTACGTGACGATGCTTTGTGGGGCACTCCAAATGCTGAAGACGAGGCCTTTTACGAATTTTACTTGCGGATGCTCCATACGGTGAATTTATCGGCTTCGCTTCTATCCACTTTGTAAACTTATCGACGGCTACTAGCATGTACTCCTTTCCTCCTGGCCAGGATTTGTGTAACTTACCCACCATATCAAGTCCCCATTGAGCAAAGGGCCAAGACAATGGTATTGGTGCTAGCTGCTGCTGCTGGAGAGTGAGGTTTTGCGGCGAACCTTTGACATGCGTCGCAAGTTCTTACTATGTCCTTGGCGTCCTCGATTGCTTGTCAACCGGTAGAATCCTGCCCGAAAAACCTTGGCTGCGATAGCTCGACTACTTGCGTGGTGGCCACATATTCCTTCGTGTACATCCTTCGGGATTATTCTTCCTTCTTCGGGTGTAACGCACCTTTGCAAGACGCCTGAAATACTTCGCTTATACAATTCTCCCTTGACCACCGTAAAAGCTTTGGAGCGTCGAATTACTCGCCTTGCTTCAAGCTGGATCATCGGGTATTTCTTTCCTCATGATGTATGATATGTACGGCTGCATCCACGGTATACTGTATCACCATGACCAAGTCCTGATCCTCTTCTTCGTCCTCTTGCTTTTCCTTGGCAGCTCCCGGGGGTTTCTTCTCCTTCTTTTT
Organism: Lolium rigidum; assembly: GCF_022539505.1. Lineage (NCBI taxonomy): Eukaryota > Viridiplantae > Streptophyta > Magnoliopsida > Poales > Poaceae > Lolium > Lolium rigidum. Next base: position 38,194,721 of record NC_061511.1, on the reverse strand, counting down.
TGACTTTGTTGGCTTAGTGGATCTCTCTGTTATCTCTTCCCAGAATACACACTGGCGGGACTGGAAGGCACTGTGACCCGATGTTTGCAAGAACGTCGGCTTCGTCGTTGCTCAACCTGCTAATATGATTTACTTCGCATCCATCGAATAACTTCTCAAGCTCGTTGTACACCTCCTTGTATGCCATCATGCTATCATTGATTGCATCACATTGGTTCATAACTTGCTGAGCCACCAGCGTGAGTCGCCAAAGATTTTTAATCGAGTTGCTCCGCGATGCTTTTGCCATCTTCATCCCGTGTATGAGAGCCTCATATTACTGCTTCATTGTTAGATGCGTTAAGGAACGTCATCCGGAGGATGTACTTCAATTTGTCGCCTTCGGGTGATATGAGTACTACTCTGCGCCGGCTCCTTCTAGTCTCTTGGACCCATCAAAGTTCATGGTCCAAGTTCTCGATAAATACGGAGGTCCTGTATTTTGCAACTCCATCCATTCTGCGATGAAGTACGGCGGTATTTGCGACTTTATTGCTTTTCTTTTTCATACGTGATGTCCCGAGGGAAAGTTCTATTCCCCAAAGGGAGACACGACCCGTAACTTACGGGTTATTCGGTATATTTGATAAGGGAGCTTCATTGACCACTATGATCGGGTGTGCCGAAAAATAGTGGCGCAATTTTCGTCGTTGTCGTGAACACTCCATATGCTAGTTTTTGGTGCGAGGGTACCTTTGTTTTGAAGGTGACAAGACTTCGCTCACGAAGTATGCTGGCGCTGCACTCCATGGATTTTCCCTTCTTCTTCTCTTTCGACAACTAATACCGTGCTAACCACTTGGGGCGTGGCTGCAATATATAGCGAGGAGAGGTTCCTTTTCCTTTGGAGCCACCGGGATTGGTGGTGTCGAGATTTTCGCTTCGGATCCTCGAAAGCTCTGTCGGCCTCTTCGTTCCACTGGAATTTATCTCCTTGTTTTATCGGCGCATAAAATGGTAACGCTTTTTCTCCTAACACTGGCGACGAACCTGCTCAAAGCTGCGACTCGCCCGGTTAGCTGCTTGTATTTCTTTCAACTTTGTTGGCTTTCTCATTGTTACTATGGCTTGTATTTTGTCGGGATTTGCTTCAATCCCTCTTGCCGAAACTAGAAACCCCGAAGTTCTCTGTCTGGGACGCCAAAAGAACACTTCGTCGGGTTCGGTTTGAGGCGAGAATTTGTCGAGGTTGTCAAAAGTTTCTTTGAGATCCTCGATCAATGTTGTCCCCTTTTTTGATGTTATGACGACATCATCGATGTATACTTGCACGTTTTCCCGATCTGTGTTGCTAAACATACGCATCATCCTACGATATGTTGCTCCCGCATTTTTAGACCAAAGGGCATTGTCTTGTAGCAAAACACGCCGTAAGGTGTAATAAACGCTGTCTTGGCTTCATCATCTTCTTTTAATCTGATCTGGTTATAACCGAGTATGCATCCAAGAAGGAAAGACGTTCGCAACCTGCCGTGGAGTCGATAATTTGATCGATCCTTGGGAGGGAAAGTGATCCTTAGGACAATGTTTATTGAGACACGTAAAGTCGACGCACATGCGAAGGAGCTGTCGTGTTTTTCTTCGGCACCATCAACTGGGTTAGCTACCCATGTGGCTTACTGTAGATATTTCTACGATAAAACCAGCTTCTTCGAGTCGATTTATTTCTGAAAGCATGGCTTTGCGGTTTGGTTCCGAAAAACGCCGCAAAGGTTGTACGATTGGTTTCGTTGTTGGATCCAAATTTAGGTGGTGCTCGGCAAGTTCCACTGGGTACTCCTGGCATGTCGGCTGGACACCATGCAAAGATTTTCCGGTTCTCACGGAGGAACTTGACGAGCGCGCTTTCCTATGCGATATCCATATCGTTTGCGATAGATGTCGTCTTTTTTGGATCTGTCGGGTGAATGCTGCACCTCCTTAGAATTTTTCTCTGTGTTGAAAGTTGATTCTTTATTTGGCCTTCCAGCGTACGGCGGTACGTCGTAATCGGTCATGCTTTTTGACGCCAAGTACTCGGCTTGCATCCCGAAAGTTTACGCCAACTTTGTGAAAATCCTTGTCGCACTTATCGGCTAAGGCAAAGCTTCCCTTGACTGTGATTGGTCCTCTTGGTCCGGGCAACCTCCACAACAGGTATGTATAGTGTGGTACTGCCATAAATCTAGCATATGCTTGGTCGTCCCAACGGAGCGTGGTATTGTGATGGAAAATCCACGACTTCAAATTCGAGCTTCTCGATTCTATAATTTTCTCGGGTCCCAAATTGAACATCGAGATTGATTTTTCCCAATGGATAACTTGGTTTCTCCGGTGTGATGCCGTGGAACCTTGTGTACGTTGGTTTCAAGTTTGCTAAGGATATGTTCATCTTCCTCAATGTATACTGCATACATGAGGTTCAAGCTGCTTGCCGCCGTCTATGAACACTCGAGAGACATCAAATCCTGCGATAGCTGCTGGCGAGAATAAGTGCTTGGCCGCCCTGGTCGAGGAACTTGCTGCGGATGATGCTGCTATTGTGAAGCCGATATCTTGTCCGACCAATTAAGGTACTCAAGCTGTTGGTGGAGGCATTTTCTCTGCCATAAACACCTGTCGTGAGATTACTTTTTGAGCTCTATTGGACGGCCTTCCCTTCGAATCATCAACACTTGCTCCGTTGGAGTTAGGATCAACATAGGGTGGTGGTGCAGGTGCTGCCGCTATTCTTAGCTGGTGTCGATTGTCCTCTGTAATCGCGGGAGGTGGCGGTAGATGAACCTCGCTCCTAGGCTCCCGAGGGTTTCTCTGTGCTGCTCGAGCGTGAGCATTTTCTGCGTATCTGAACATTGCCTGAAAATTTCGACGGTCTTTCTGCAGGTGCCACTGACTGTCTTTTCCCGTTCTTTGTCGAGGAAGAAGTGCATACGGCACGGTCCGTTCAGCATTTCCTCGGGGGACACGAAAGGTCTTGGAAACCTCGGCCCACTATTTTGCCTATTGCGTGAATCATCCCTATTATCACCTCGCTGTTCACTGCTTCTCTGGTAATCATCTCTGTTGCCTCCTGTATTTGTCCGAAAACCTGCCGAAATTTGTCCTGGAGCGTCGTAGTTACGGTACGTCCGAGGAAATCTTCGCCTCGGTTGATAGTTTCGACCACGGTCCTCCTGCGGCGACTGTGTCGTTTGTTGTGGACAGCGTCTTCTCCATCTGCCCATTTATTTGCTATCTCCATCAACGCGGATCTTGTCCTTGGATTGGTCCTTCCCAAATCCTCGACAAAGTCTCCACGCACGACTCTGCGACAAACGCATCTATTGCTCTCTCGTCGGATATGTTTTCTGCCGAGTTTTTGATGATATTCCACCTCTGGATGTACTTTCTCATTGGCTCATCGGCTTTTGTCGACACGCTCTCAACTCCTCTAACGATGCGGGTTTTTTGCACGTGGATGCGAAGTTCTTGACGAACACGTCCTCGAAACTTTCCCGGTTGTCGATGGATCTGGAGCGAGTTTCTTTATCCATGATCGTGCGGCACCACTCGGGTGCACCTGGATGCTTTGCATGGCTGTTGCCCTAGTTCCTCTGTCGGCTTCACCGTCTCCGGATAGTCGACTAGCCAATCCTACTGGATCTTGAAGGCCGTCGAATTTCTTGAAATTATCGGGTAACTTGAATCTGAGGGGACTCGCGTTTTCGGACTCTCCTCGTGAAGCATGGTAAGCCGCACATATCTTCGTCGTTAAGTTACGGGGATTGCCGATGATCCCTTACGCTTTGCCGCGCTCTGTCGACTCTTGCTTGTCTTCTTGTGTCTCTTGCTCCACTTGGCCCTTCGAGTGCTGCCGCTGTTCTTGCTTGCGGGTCGCGGACTATTTTGCCTTGCCACTCCTTCGGGAGGCGTTGATATAAACGCTGTCCCCATAGCTCCAACTCCTGCTACCGCCATATTGTACGGTGTTTCCCTTGGGTCACCCGGAGGTGGTTTAGATGCAAGGATAAAAGCATGTGTCGCCATATACCCAGCCTACGGTGTCTTAGGGATGATGTTTCCTCTTGTATCTATCGACATAAAGGACATGTCGAGGTTTTGAACCAAGTGTTCTCTTTCCGCCTCGGGTATGTGTTGCAGCCTTGATCTTGCTCCGTTCCGCGCCTCCCGATGGCTATCACCCGTAGTTCTAGATTGTCGACTTAGATCTGCCCTTCTCTGCTGGATGCGAAGCTGCCTCCTTTCTCTGTTCAACTCAGGTATGTCTGTTTTCCAATTCCACTGGCAGCTCGTGCGAGCCTATATTGATATGCTTGCAATTCTTACGGTGTGGCTGTGGTAGCCATTGGTTACTGTGCCGTTCATAGCTCTCGCAGCTACTGTCCCACGCTGCTTGTGAAAGTTGAACTCTATCTCGCGGCTGCGGCCCGACGTATTTGTTGCCCAAGCCTTGTCGCAGATTGGAGGGATCGACGTATGGATTTCCCAAACTGTCGAAAGCCTCAGATGTCTCCTCTTGACCTTCAATGGCGTAAATCTGATGATACCTTGTACTCAGATCTATGTTGGGTTTGGTGACATCATCGTTGAGATTGATGAAGACCTTGCCCTTGTGAGAGATTTGTCGATGAAGTCATGAGCTGTCGACATCGCTTGAGCCATCGCTTATATACGAGTCCGCGAGATGACTCAAACGATATGTCGTTGAAGATCTTGGCGAGTTTCTCTCTTGCTACGATGCGACGTAGCGTGTCGCCGAGGTTTCTTCTTCTCTGACTCGTTTGACGATGCATAGCTTGAAAAATCGGAATCGGCCCGCGATGATCCCGACGAAATCGGAATCTCGACACGATACGATCCTTCCTTCTCGACGCGAAAGTGGAACCTTCCGAACGTCATCTCCATGGGCTCCGCCAGATACGCATATGCATCCAAACGGGAGGGTGGGTGAGGAACAAAATCGACAAGACCGGTAGCGATCTGTTTACCTCGATCCATTGTGTTGCTTGCGGTTGACGATGTCGAAGATCTTGAGCGTGCCATCGAGATCAGCTCCTTACGCCTCTAATTCCCACAGACGGCGCCAATTGACAAGGGATTAACTTGTCAATGCCTATGGATTGTAGGCTAGGGTTTAGTTAGAAGTAGAGGGTAAGTAGATCTCGAAGGTTTCAGCCGAAAAGTACTCGACGATTATGAAAACTAGGGTTTGCAGACAATGATTCGATTGATTCTTTGTCCCTCGACTCCCCCTTATATATGAGGTGAAGCCGAGGGATTCGTGCTATACAAGTTTACAGAGTCCGGGACGGTTTCTAACTCATCCCGCCGGATTACAAACAACACTTCCTATTACAACTCTATCTTTCCTTAGTAAATCTTGGGCTCCCGAATCTTCTTATTCTTCGGGTATTGGGCCTCCAGTAAACCCCGGGTACCATCTTCGGCAGGCCCATTTGGGATGCCTATGTCACCAAGGCCATGGAAATCATGATCATCCCGGATCTAAGCTCAAGAACTTTCAGAATACCAACCCTCCAATGTTCAGCAAGACGGAGGAACCCCTCGATGCCGATGACTGGCTTCAAACCATGGAGAACAACCTGGAAGTAGCTGGAGTGGAAGCCAACGAGATGGTCCTATTTGCAACCCATTACCTCGCTGGACCAGCCCGAGCATGGTGGACTAGCACCCGTGCCATGAACGGAGGTCAGTTCATGACTTGGGCAGATTTCAAGCTCAAGTTCAGCAAGTACCATGTACCCCCGGGGCTTATCAAGAAGATGAGGGATGAGTTCCGTGAACTGAAGCAAGGTCGCATGACGGTGGTAGAATACCGTGACAGGTTCCTTACCTTGTCAAGGTACGCCCCCGATGAGACCGACACCACTGAGAAGAGGCAGGAGAGATTCCTGAATGGACTGCATGATGAGATGCAGACGGTTCTCGTCAACATCCCTTTTGCCGATCTTGAAGCCCTTGTTGATTCTGCCATCCAGATGGAAGGCAAGCTGAATCAGGCCAATGAGAACCGCAAACGCCGCATGATGCACCAGAGCGGGCCTAGCAATATTCCGAAGTATCGTCCCAGCCCAGGTGGAAGTTTCACCCCAAGGAACAATAACAAGCCCCCGATGCAGAATTCGCGCCCCGGTTATCAGAACCGGAGTGGAGGAAACCCCAGGCCAGGAGGCCAAAACACCAACAACCACTACAACAACAACAACAACTTCAACCGCGCTCCGCCCAGAGCCCCCAACCCCAACCACAACAATATCAACACTGCCCCCAGAACTGGAAGCAACGCCATCCCCGTCACCCCCAAGGACAAGTCCACCATCACCTGCTATGAGTGTGGAGTGGTGGGACACTACTCCAACGAGTGTCCCAAGAGACTCGCCAAGCTCGCCGGCAACACCGCTGCACCTGCTCAGCAGCAACGCCGTGTGTCCACCGGAAAGAAGTTCGCCCCCAACAACCCCAATAACCGTAACGGCCGTCTCTTCCACATGAACGCCGAAGAAGCTCAGGAAGCACCAGATGTTGTACTGGGTATGTTTCCTGTCAACTCAGTACCTGCCAGAGTGTTGTTTGACTCTGGAGCATCTCATTCCTTTATCACCGAAGATTTTGCATCAACAAGTAAAATTCAACCTCTCAGTTTGAAACATGTCATGATAGTTCAAATTCCCGGATCAACTACCAAAGCCAGAAAATTTTGCAAAAATGTACCCATCGTAATTCATGAAGTAGAGTTTCATGCCAACCTGATAATTTTGGGAACCAAAGGTTTGGAAGTAGTGCTGGGAATGGATTGGATGGCAAAACATCATGGAATGATTGACTGTGCCAAGAAAGCCATCACCATGACCAGTAGCACCGGGATCGTAGTAGAACATGTCTCTGAACTGCTACCCAGAAAATTTACCTGCAACCAAGGTGTAGCCAAGCCAACTCTGGATCAAATCAGGGTCGTTTGTCGATATCCTGATGTGTTTCCCGAGGGTTTACCCGGTATGCCCCCAGACCGGGATATAGAGTTTATCATTGAGTTAATCCCTGGAACCGGACCTATAGCCCAGAGAGCCTATAGCATGAACCCAGCAGAACTAGTGGAGCTGAAGAAGCAACTGGATGAACTGTTAGCCAAAGGTCTGATTCGACCAAGTGCGTCACCTTGGAGATCCCCAGTTTTATTTGTGGATAGGAAGGACGGTGCCAGTCGTTTATGTACGGATTACCGTAAGCTTAACGATGTGACCATCAAAAACAAATACCCCTTGCCGAAGATAGAAGATTTGTTTGACCAGCTGACCGGTGCCATAGTTTTCTCAAAAATTGACCTCAGGACTGGTTACCACCTGTTAAAGATTCGTGCATCGGACATTCCTAAAACTGCCTTTACCACCAGATATGGATTGTACGAGTACAATGTCATGTCATTTGGATTGACCAATGCCCCCGCTTATTTCATGAACCTCATGAATAAGATCTTCATGAACTTTCTGGATAAGTTTGTTGTCGTTTTCATCGACGACATTCTCATCTACTCCAAGTCCGAGGAAGAACATGAACAACACCTAGAAGGCAGTCTTGGAGACCCTTAGAGAACATCAGCTGTATGCTAAGTTTAGCAAATGTGAGTTTTGGTTAAAGGAAGTTGGATTCTCGGGACATATCTTGTCGGCGAGGAGGAATTCGCTGTAGATCCCGCCAAGATCAAGACTGTTGCAGAATGGAAAGCCCCAACCACCCAGACCGAGGTCCGCGCTTTTCTTGGATTAGCCGGATATTACCGCCGATTTGTAGAAGGCTTTTCGAGTATCGCTCGACCAATGACCCAACTGCTGAAGAAGGACAAGAAGTTCGAATGGACTGAAAAATGTGAGGGGAGTTTTCAGCAACTCAAGCTTAGACTAACCTCAGCCCCAATTCTGATCATGCCGGATATCACCAAACCCTTCGACGTTTACTGCGATGCATCCAAGATTGGTCTCGGATGTGTGCTTATGCAAGAAGGCAAAGTGATCTCTTATCTGTCCCGGCAACTGAAGCCGCATGAGCAGAACTACCCCACCCATGACCTCGAGCTCGCAGCCGTAGTTTTAGCACTGAAGGTGTGGCGTCATTACCTTATGGGTAATCGCTGCGAGATCTTTTCAGATCATAAGAGCCTGAAATATATCTTTACCCAGAAGGAGCTGAACATGAGACAAAGGAGATGGTTAGAACTGATTAAGGATTATGATATGGAGATCCACTACCACCCCGGCAAGGCCAACGTGGTAGCGGATGCGTTGAGTAGACTGCCGTGTCAGTTGAACTCAATGATAGCAGAAGAACAACCCAGCCTGTACCAAGAGTTTGAGCAGTTTAGAATGGAGTTAGTCAGTGAAGGATTCCTAGCCAGCATGGAGCTACAACCCACCTTGATTGGTCAGATCAAGGAAGCTCAGAAAGGAAACGCCAGCCTTGATGGAATCAAGAATCAGATAGTTGCAGGAAAAGCACCAGGATTCACCGTAAATGAAGCCGGAGTTCTTTGGTATAAAGGACGTCTCTGCGTACCATCTAACTCCGACTTGAAGCAAGTCATTTTGAAGGAAGCCCATGACACCCTATATTCTATTCACCCCGGAGGTACCAAGATGTACCAAGATCTGAAGGAACAATTTTGGTGGCATGGAATGAAGAGAGAGATCGGAAGCTACATCGCCAAGTGTGATATCTGTCAGCGAGTCAAGGCAGAACATCAGCGACCCGCAGGACTGCTGCAGCCCCTACAGATTCCGGAATGGAAGTGGGACTCTGTAGGAATGGACTTTATCACAGGTTTGCCCAAATCCAGCAAAGGCAACGATTCTATATGGGTAGTGGTGGATAGGTTGACCAAGGTAGCCCATTTCATCGCTGTCAAGACCACCTACCAAGGACCCAAGTTAGCTGAACTGTACATCTCCAGAATAGTCGCCCTGCACGGAACCCCGAAGTCTATAGTGTCAGATAGAGGATCACAGTTCACCTCAAGATTCTGGCAGAAGGTGCACGAAGGACTAGGAACCCGTCTGAATTTCAGTACCGCCTATCACCCCCAGACTGATGGACAGACCGAGAGAGTCAATCAAATTTTGGAGGACATGCTAAGAGCATGTGTACTGGAGTACGGATCCAAGTGGGAAGATTGTCTGCCTTATGCAGAATTCTCCTACAACAACAGTTACCAAGCCAGCTTGCAGATGGCCCCCTTTGAAGCTTTGTACGGAAGGAAGTGCCGTACCCCCCTGAATTGGTCGGAAGTCGGAGAAAGCCAAGTCTTTGGACCTGATGTTCTTCGTGAAGCCGAAGAGAAAGTGCACAAGAGTCGCGAGTACCTCAAGACAGCACAATCAAGGCAGAAGAGTTACGCTGACAAGAGACGCCGTGAGATGACCTTCGAGATTGGAGATTTTGTCTATCTTAAAGTATCCCCCCTGAAAGGAATGCAGAGATTCCAATTGAAAGGAAAGCTTGCACCCCGATATGTCGGACCATTTAAAGTTCTGAGTCACCGAGGCGAAGTATCCTATCAACTGGAATTACCTGAAGAAATGTCGGCTGTGCACGACGTGTTTCACATCTCACTCCTTCGGAAGTGTCTGGAAGTCCCCGAGAAGACGGAAGTGTTCAAGAACATCGATCACCGTTCGGTGGATATCAACCAAGACCTGACATACCGCGAAGTGCCAATTCGCATCTCGGAAGAAGCATACGGAACCACCCGCACCCGAAGCATCAAGTTTCTGAAGATACAGTGGAGCAATCATACCGAAGATGAAGCCACTTGGGAACGAGAGGAAGATATGAAGAAGGAGTACCCAGATCTCTTTAGTACCAAATTTTTCTTTAAGATCTCGGGACGAGATCTTTTGTAAGGGGGAAGGGTTTGTAACATCCCAGATTTTAAATAAAGGAAGAAGAACAATTCCAATTATCCAAATTTCAGAACCAACAAAAACTTTTACTTTGCATATAGTACCATGAATAGGACTTGTGCATTTTGAGTGATATGCCATGATGTTTGTTACTTAGTGTATGTGATGAACTCCAAAACCCTAAAGTGATCAAGTGATCATCATAAATCAAATCTATCAAAAGAGAAGGAAATCAAAAATTATTAAAACCCTAAAAACCCTAACATATGGTCTATGGCATTTTTGTAAATTTGACCCTAGACCCATTTGATCTTCACCAATAATTGAGATATGATATTAATGAGTATTTACAACTTGGAGAATCAAGGATTTAGCTTTTAAACCAAATTCAAAAATCAAAATATGATCACATGAGATAATGGTCATTTCTCACCTTTATATTCTGGTCACCACTTTGAGCCTCTATATTTCCAGATTTCTAAACTAAACAAATTCAAACCTTTGCATGTCATCCAAGTACTCAACAAGGTGAACAACTTCTGTAAAGATCATAGTATCAAATTCATCATGGATCAAAAGTTAGAAGATAGCAAAGATGGGACTTTGAAACATTTGGAAGATCACCAATCTTCAAATTTTGATCAAACAAGGCCAGCACTTGATCACCACTCGACCTAGCATTGATGTTTGGACACTCCTACACCTAGCCCATGCCAAGAAAACCAAGGAGAGGGACAGACATGGCGTGGACACGGCCATGCCGGCCACGTTCGCCATCGACGCGCCTCCCCTCTCTTCTCTCCACGGCAGCCCTCGCCACCATGTCTAGCAGCTAGCCCTTGATCTCCTGGATCCGCCCGTACGCGCCCTTGACCGCAAGGACGACGCCACGACTCGCCACGGTCGCGCCCAGTACGCCCCAGGTACGACGCGAGCGGCATGGCGACGTCACCATGCACGGACGCGCGCGACACGGCCACGCGTCGCTCGCAGCACCCCGCCGTACCCCGACCAACCCCGCGCGCCCGGTACCTTCTTCGCCACGCGGAGTCCGCCGGACATGCTCACGTCATGCCTTGGCGACCACGGCCGCCGGAGAGGACGAGCGCGTCCGCCACGGCCGCGCCGATACGAGCAAGGACCCGACCACCGTACGCGTCGCATTAACTCGCCGCGGACGCTCGCGGATTCGCCGTACTCTCCCGATCGTCGCTGCGTCACGCCTAGCCCCCTAGCTCGCCGGAGACGCCGCGCCCATGACGACCCGCACCATGCCTCGCAGCACCCCCTCCCTCCTATAAATAGAGCACTCCCCGGACACAACCAAGCACACCACCATGACCACCTCTCACCACCGCTTCGCCTAGCACCGTTAGCAACCTCAATCGTCGCCGGAGCAAGGCCAATTGGAAGATCGGAGCCGCGGAAGCTCTGCAGCAATCGCCGTCGACTGGAGCCGCCCCTGGAGCTGCCGCCGGTACCAGGAGCTTCGCCGTCGCCCACAACGTCCCCAAGCACACTGCCAACCCTAGCTGGAGCCACGGTGAGCCTCCGACCCCCTACCGCCGCCGTGCCAGAGCTCCCCTCTCGCCGTCGACGACGATGAACGTGCACCGTTAGATCGTGTTCTAATCCAACGCACCGCATCGCTCGTACCGCTTCGGGCGTTATGAGCGACTGACGGGTGGAGCCCACCGTCAGACAGCCCACGCGTGCGTGGACGCGTGGTGGGCTGGACTTGGGCCGTTTTAATCCGTTTCAGCCCAGTTAGCTTTCCCGCGTAGCCCAGTAATTCAAATTCGAATTTTCCAAATCCATTTAAGTTCAATACTGGTTCCAACTTTGAAAATCCATAGAATCTGTTTGGCTTGGCCAAATTTAACAAACTTTATATTGTTGGAAAGCTATGAAAAAGTTCTACAATTTGGCACTGGTCTCACCTTGAGATCTGTTGTAGAAATAATGTGACAAAAAGATCAAGCCAGAGACTTTTGCACATTCAAACAATTCTTAAAAATCAACTAAAATAGATATTAAGTTAGTTCCAACTCCTAGAGCTCACATTTGACTTACACTAATTGTTTCTGCAAGAAAATGGTGTGATCACTTTGCATGATCATGCTCTAGTTTAATTAGTGGACAATAGGGCTAGTTTAGTTAAGTGATATTGTCCAAAACTATTATGTAAATCTCATGAAGTATTTTTACTTCATTTAAATCTTGGTCTCAAATGAATTCATGTGATGTTTGCACCTCTGGTTCAAACTCTCCTATATGAACATTTGGAGATTTAAATCATTTGTAGAGTTTCTTAAATGGTATGAGGTGGTCTACCTCATTTAAATCATTTTCTCAAATAATGATAATGAAGGCTTGACTTAGGTCAACCTGAATTCATGTATGATTATTTGAGAAGTTAAATCTTAAGAAGATTTCAATGAGAGGAAATTATTTCTCTCAAGGACTAAATGGAAATCTATTAACTACATATGCCATGAAAGGAAATCACTTTTCTTTAACAAAGAAAACCAATACACCTAATTATTTTATGTGTGTGCTTAGCCTAGTTTGTGTGATGTAATGATGAGCTTAGTATAGCTTTTGAGCTTGTTTAGTGATTATACCTTGTATTCAAATTTAGACGCTAGCACTGGAAATTACCAAGAGGAAGGAGAATTCCGCCTGAAGAGGAAGAAGAAAACTTAGAGAACTACCAAGGCAAGCTAATACTCTTGCAAAGTGCAAAGCCCTACTTGGGCAAGGCACCATGATTCTTAACTTTATTCACACCATCTTTTCTACCTTTATACTAAACAAGTTTTACTTGTTGGTTTCCACTAAGTTAATATCAAATGGTATAGTGAATATAACCACAAGAGTAGCAAAGTTAGCAAAGCTATGTAGCCCCCCCTCATGATTAGTGCTAGTGCTAAATACTAAAAGTTGACTACTCTAGATGGGACATATGACTTGTGGAAACTTTGGAATGATGAAGCATTCCATTGAATGATGTGAAGTTGATGGTGAAGAAGAGAAGATAGTGATTTTTGATAAAACCCTGATATTGGTTGAATGCGATACCTTTCCAATTCTTGAGTACCCCCACAATACCTGATTATGGGTAGGGCTTAACTGGAAGTTTATAGATTTTAGTATGAGTTCCCTCTGAACACACATCATAGGGGTTATGCCGAGGCTGCCTTCGTTGTTAAGATATGATGTGAATTGAGGTGAAATTGTACGGCCAAGCCCTGTGCAGTTCCCAGGTTAACAGTTGGTTTTCACTGGGAGGCCAAGCTCATGGGGAGAGGTGCTCATACTAGGATGTGTAAGTGAAAGGTTACGGTTGATGATCCGCGTCTCGTGTTACGGTGACTCGGAGTTATTCCGACGGATGAAATCAAATGTTGTGGCACAAGTGTGCAACCTCTGCAGAGTGTCAATCTATTCGAATAGCCGTGTCCACGGTTACGGACGGTTGGAAGGGCCATACGAGTTTCCGGTGTCGGATTTTTGAAAGCTTTAGTAGATATGAATGTTGACTTGGTGACTTGTTGGGATATTCAACCCATGATGTGGGAATGACACTAATGTTCCCATTTATGTTAGTTAGCACATGATCCAAGATGGTGAACTAAAATTTGGCTTATGCAAGTTAAAATAGAGCTTAGTACCTTTAATTTGCATCTTACAATAGTATTAGTTTGCAAGTACTTGAAGTACTTACGGCTTTGTCCCTGGCTATTCAAATGGCCAGAGTACGAGGAGGAACAAAACTACCACGAGGATGATCAGCAGGACGCCTACGACAACTAGGAGTTTTCTGACGTCGAATGTTGGCCTGTGGACTAGAGAGTCCCGTTATTGTTACGCTTCCGCTATGTATGAACTTGTGTATGTTGTTGATTGAAAGATCAACTATTTGTGTAAGATGAATCATGTGATTCAAGATTGTAAGACATTATGGCTTGTAATAAATAATGACTGTGATATTCGACTATTATGCCTCGCAACAACAGTATCCTGGGATTGCGATGAATGACATAATAGGCATCTGGACTTAAAAATTCGGGTGTTGACAGGCACTCGCCTAAATTTCAGCACGGCCTATCACCCTCAGACTGACGGACAGACCGAGAGAGTCAACCAGATACTGGAAGACATGTTGAGAGCTTGCGTCCTAGAATATGGATCCAAGTGGGAAGACTGCCTACCTTACGCAGAATTCTGGTACAACAATAGCTACCAAGCCAGTTTGCAAATGACCCCTTTGAAGCTCTGTACGGAAGGAAGTGCCGTACCCCCCTGAACTGGTCAGAAGTCGGAGAGAGCCAAGTCTTTGGACCAGATGTCCTCCGAGAAGCCGAAGAGAAGGTGCACAAGATCCACGAGTACCTCAAGACCGCTCAGTCAAGACAGAAGAGCTACGCCGACAAGCGACGTCGAGAGATGACCTTCGAGATTGGAGACTTTGTCTATCTCAAAGTGTCACTGATGCGTGTGGTTGGCACGTCCGTTGGGAACCCCAAGAGGAAGGTGTGATGCGCACAGCGGCAAGTTTCCCTCAGTAAGAAACCAAGGTTTAATCGGACCAGTAGGAGTCAAGAAGCACGTTGAAGGTTGATGGCGGCAAGATGTAGTGCGGCGCAACACCAGGGATTCCGGCGCCAACGTGGAACCTGCACAACACAACCAAAGTACTTTGCCCCAACGAAACGAGTGAGGTTGTCAATCTCACCGGCTTGCTGTAACAAAGGATTAACCGTATTGTGTGGAAGATGATTGTTTGCAGAAAACAATGAGAACAAGTATTGCGAGTAGATTGTATTTCGAGTAAAGAGAATTGGACCGGGGTCCACAGTTCACTAGAGGTGTCTCTCCCATAAGACAAGCAGCATGTTGGGTGAACAAATTACGGTTGGGCAATTGACAAATAAAGAGAGCATGACCATGCACATACATATCATGATGAGTATAGTGAGATTTAATTGGGCATTACGACAAAGTACATAGACCGCCATCCAACCGCATCTATGCCTAAAAAGTCCACCTTCGAGTTATCATCCGAACCCCTCCGGTATTAAGTTGCAAAGCAACGAGACAATTGCATTAAGTATGGTGCGTAATGTAATCAACAACTACATCCTTAGACATAGCATCAATGTTTTATCCCTAGTGGCAACGAGCACAACACAACCTTAGAACTTTCTGTCATCTGTCCCAGTGTCAATGCGGGCATGAACCCACTATCGAGCATAAGTACTCCCTCTTGGAGTTACAAGCATCTACTTGGCCGGAGCATCTACTAGTAACGGAAAGCATGCAAGATCATAAACAACACATAGATTTAACTTTGATAATCAACATAACAAGTATTCTCTATTCATCGGATCCCAACAAACGCAACATATAGAATTACAGATAGATGATCTTGATCATGTTAGGCAGCTCACAAGATCCGACAATGATAGCACAATGGGGAGAAGACAACCATCTAGCTACCTGCTATGGACCCATAGTCCAGGGGTAGACTACTCACACATCACACCGGAGGCGACCATGGCGGCGTAGAGTCCTCCGGGAGATGATTCCCCTCTCCGGCAGGGTGCCGGAGGCGATCTCTCGGATCCCCCGAGATGGGATCGGCGTTGGCGGCGTCTCCGGAAGGTTTTCCGTATCGTGGCTCTCGGTACCGGGGGTTTCGTCACGGAGGCTTTAAGTAGGCGGAAGGGCAAGTCGGAGGGGGCACAGGGGCCCCGGATGACAGGGCGGCGCGGCCAAGGGGGGGGCCGCGCCGCCCTAGGGTTTGGGCACACTGTGGCCCCACTTCGTTTTGTCTTCGGACTTCTGGAAGCTTCGTGGAAAAATAAGCCCCTGGGCGTTGATTTCGTCCAATTCCGAGAATATTTCCTTACTAGGATTTCTGAAACCAAAAACAGCAGAAAACAAGAATCGGCACTTCGGCATCTTGTTAATAGGTTAGTTCCGGAAAATGCACGAATATGACATAAAGTGTGCATAAAACATGTAGATAACATCAATAATGTGGCATGGAACATAAGAAATTATCGATACGTCGGAGACGTATCGGCATCCCTAAGCTTAGTTATGCTCGTCCCGAGCAGGTAAAACGATAACACGAGATAATTTCCGGAGTGACATGCCATCATAATCTTGATCATACTATTTGTAAAGCATATGTAGTGAATGCAGCGATCAAAACAATGTATATGACATGAGTAAACAAGTGAATCATAAAGCAAAGACTTTTCATGAATAGCACTTCAAGACAAGCATCAATAAAGTCTTGCATAAGAGTTAACTCATAAAGCAATAATTCAAAGTAAAGGCATTGAAGCAACACAAAAGAAGATTAAGTTTCAGCGGTTGCTTTCAACTTGTAACATGTATATCTCATGGATATTGTCAACATAGAGTAATATAATAAGTGCAATAAGCAAGTATGTAGGAATCAATGCACAGTTCACACAAGTGTTTGCTTCTTGAGGTGGAGAGAAATAGGTGAACTGACTCAACATTGAAAGTAAAAGAATGGTCCTCCATAGAGGAAAAGCATCGATTGCTATATTTGTGCTAGAGCTTTGATTTTGAAAACATGAAACAATTTTGTCAACGGTAGTAATAAGGCATATGTATCATGTAAATTATATCTTATAAGTTGCAAGCCTCATGCATAGTGTACTAATAGTGCCCGCACCTTGTCCTAATTAGCTTGGACTACCGGATCATCACAATGCACATGTTTTTACCAAGTGTCACAAAGGGGTACCTCTATGCCGCATGTACAAAGGTCTAAGGAGAAAGCTCGCATTGGATTTCTCGCTATTGATTATTCTTCAACTTAGACATCCATACCGGGACAACATAGACAACAGATAATGGACTCCTCTTTTATGCATAAGCATGTAACAGCAATTAATAATTTTCTCATTTGAGATTTGAGGATATATGTCCAAAACTGAAACTTCCACCATGGATCATGGCTTTAGTTAGCGGCCCAATGTTCTTCTCTAACAATATGCATGCTTAATCATAAGGTGGTAGATCTCTCTTACTTCAGACAAGATCGACGAACATGCATAGCAACTCACATGAAATTCAACAATGAATAGTTGATGGCGTCCCCAGTGAACATGGTTATCGCACAACAAGCAACTTAATAAGAGATAAAGTGCATAATTACATATTCAATACCACAATAGTTTTTAAGCTATTTGTCCCATGAGCTATATATTGCAAAGGTGAATGATGGAATTTTAAAGGTAGCACTCAAGCAATTTACTTTGGAATGGCGGAAAATACCATGTAGTAGGTAGGTATGGTGGACACAAATGGCATAGTGGTTGGCTCAAGTATTTTGGATGCATGAGAAGTATTCCCTCTCGATACAAGGTTTAGGCTAGCAAGGCTTATTTGAAACAAACACAAGGATGAACCGGTGCAGCAAAACTCACATAAAAGACATATTGAAAACATTATAAGACTCTACACCGTCTTCCTTGTTGTTCAAACTCAATACTAGAAATTATCTAGACCTTAGAGAAACCAAATATGCAAACCAAATTTTAGCATGCTCTATGTATTTCTTCATTAATAGGTGCAAAGCATATGATGCAAGAGTTTAAACATGAGCATAACAATTGCCAAGTATCACATTACCCAAGACATTAATAGCAATTACTACATGTATCATTTTCCAATTCCAACCATATAACAATTTAACGAAGGAGAAACTTCGCCATGAATACTATGAGTAGAAACCAAGGACATACTTGTCCATATGATACAGCGGAGCGTGTCTCTCTCCCATAAAGTGAATGCTAGGATCCATTTTATTCAAACAAAACAAAAAACAAAAACAAACCGACGCTCCAAGAAAAAGCACATAAGATGTGATGGAATAAAAATATAGTTTCGGGGAGGAACCCGATAATGTTGTCGATGAAGAAGGGGATGCCTTGGGCATCCCCAAGCTTAGACGCTTGAGTCTTCTTAATATATGCAGGGGTGAACCACCGGGGCATCCCCAAGCTTAGAGCTTTCACTCTCCTTGATCATGTTGCATCATACTCCTCTCTTGATCCTTGAAAACTTCCTCCACACCAAACTCGAAACAACTCATTAGAGGGTTAGTGCACAATAAAAATTAACATATTCAGAGGTGACACAATCATTCTTAACACTTCTGGACATTGCATAATGCTACTGGATATTAGTGGATCAAAGAAATTCATCCAACATAGCAAAAGAGGCAATGCGAAATAAAAGACAGAATCTGTCAAAACAGAACAGTTCGTATTGACGAATTTTAAAATGGCACCAGACTTGCTCAGATGAAAATGCTCAAATTGAATGAAAGTTGCGTACATATCTGAGGATCATGCACGTAAATTGGCTTAATTTTCTGAGCTACCTACAGGGAGGTAGACCCAGATTCGTGACAGCAAAGAAATCTGGAACTGCGCAGTAATCCAAATCTAGTACTTACTTTTCTATCAACGGCTTAACTTGGCACAACAAAACACAAAACTAAGATAAGGAGAGGTTGCTACAGTAGTAAACAACTTCCAAGACACAAAATAAAAACAAAGTACTGTAGGTAAAACATGGGTTGTCTCCCATAAGCGCTTTTGTTTAACGCCTTTCAGCTAGGCGCAGAAAGTGTGTATCAAGTATTATCAAGAGACGAAGTGTCAACATCATAATTTGTTCTCATAATAGAATCAAAAGGTAACTTCATTCTCTTTCTAGGGAAGTGTTCCATACCTTTCTTGAGAGGAAATTGATATTTTATATTACCTTCCTTCATATCAATAATAGCACCAACAGTTCGAAGAAAAGGTCTTCCCAATATAATGGGACAAGATGCATTGCATTCAATATCCAAGACAACAAAATCAACGGGAACAAGGTTATTGTTAACGGTAATGCGAACATTATCAACTTTACCCAAAGGTTTCTTTGTAGAATGATCAGCAAGATTAACATCCAAATAACAATTTTTCAGCGGTGGCAAGTCAAGCATATTATAAATTTTCTTAGGCATAACAGAAATACTTGCACCAAGATCACATAAAGCATTACAATCAAAATCTTTAACCTTCATCTTAATGATGGGCTCCCAACCATCCTCTAGCTTTTTAGGAATAGAGGCTTCACGCTCTAGTTTCTCTTCTCTAGCTTTTATGAGAGCATTTGTAATATGATGCGTGAAAGCCAAATTTATAGCACTAGCATTAGGACTTTTAGCAAGTTTTTGCAAGAACTTTATAACTTCAGAGATGTGGCAATCATCAAAATTCAAACCATTATAATCTAAAGCAATGGGATCATCATCCCCAATGTTGGAAAAAATTTCAGCGACTTTATCACAGGCAGTTTCAGCAGTTTTAGCAGTTTTAGGCAATTTTTCGCGCTTTGCATTAGAAGTGGAAACATTGCTAACACCAATTCTTTTATTATTATTAGTAGGAGGTGCAGCAACATGTGTAGCATTAACATTACTAGTGGTGGTAATAGTCCAAACTTTAGCTACATTCTTCTCTTTAGCTAGTTTTTCATTTTCTTCTCTATCCCACCTAGCACGCAGTTCAGCCATTAATCTTATATTCTCATTAATTCTAACTTGGATGGCATTTTCTGTAGTAACAATTTTATTATGATGATTCTCATTAGGCATAACTTTTGATTTCAAAAGATCAACATCAGCAGAAAGACTATCGACTTTAGAAGCAAGTATATCAATTTTCCCAAGCTTTTCTTCAACAGATTTGTTAAAACCAGTTTGTGTACTAATAAATTCTTTAAGCATGGCTTCAAGTCCAGGGGGTGAACTCCTATTATTTTTGTAAGAATTCCCATAAGAATTACCATAGCCGTTGCCATTATTATAAGGATATGGCCTATAGTTGTTACTAGAATTGTTCCGGTAAGCATTGCTGTTGAAATTATTATTTTTAATGAAGTTTACATCAACATGTTCTTCTTGTGCAACCAATGAAGCTAATGGAACATTATTTGGATCAATATTAGTCCTATCATTCACAAGCATAGACATAATAGCATCAATCTTATCACTCAAGGAAGAGGTTTCTTCGACAGAATTTACCTTCTTACCTTGTGGAGCTCTTTCCATGTGCCATTCAGAGTAGTTGATCATCATATTATCAAGAAGCTTTGTTGCTTCACCAAGAGTGATGGACATAAAGGTACCTCCGAGCAACTCGAATCCAATAAATTCCGTGAAGAAAAATTTAGTCCTGCATAGAAGGTTTGGATGATCATCCAAGTAGTCAGTCCATGGGTTGGGCAATTTTTAACCAGAGATTTCATTCTTTCCCAAGCTTGAGCAACATGTTCAGTATCTAATTGTTTAAAATTCATTATGCTACTCCTCAAAGATATAATTTTAGCAGGGGGATAATATCTACCAATAAAAGCATCCTTGCATTTAGTCCATGAATCAATACTATTCTTAGGCGAGAGATAGCAACCAATCTTTAGCTCTTCCTCTTAATGAGAAAGGGAACAATTTTAGTTTAATAATATCACCATCTACATCTTTATATTTTTGCATTTCACATAGTTCAACAAAATTATTAAGATGGGCAGCAGCATCATCGGAACTAACACCGGAAAATTGCTCTCGCATAACAAGATTCGAGTAAAGCGGGTTTAATTTCAAAGAATTCTGCTGTAGTAGCAGGTGGAGCAATAGGTGTGCATAAGAAATCATTATTATTTGTGGTTGTGAAGTCACACAACTTAGTATTTTCAGCGTTGGCCATTTTAGCAACAGTAAATAAAACAAACTAGATAAAGTAAATGCAAGTAAACTAATTTTTTTGTGTTTTTGATATAGCAAACACGATAGCAAATAAAGTAAAACTAGCAACTAATTTTTTTGTATTTTCATTTAGTGCAGCAAACAAAGTAGTAAATAAAACTAAGCAAGACAAAAACAAAGTAAAGAGATTGAGAAGTGGAGACTCCCTTGCAGCGTGTCTTGATCTCCCCGGCAACGGCGCCAGAAATTTGCTTGATGCGTGTGGTTGGCACGTCCGTTGGGAACCCCAAGAGGAAGGTGTGATGCGCACAGCGGCAAGTTTCCCTCAGTAAGAAACCAAGGTTTAATCGGACCAGTAGGAGTCAAGAAGCACGTTGAAGGTTGATGGCGGCGAGATGTAGTGCGGCAACACCAGGGATTCCGGCGCCAACGTGGAACCTGCACAACACAACCAAAGTACTTTGCCCCAACGAAACAGTGAGGTTGTCAATCTCACCGGCTTGCTGTAACAAAGGATTAACCGTATTGTGTGGAAGATGATTGTTTGCGAGAAAACGGTAGAACAAGTATTGCAGTAGATTGTATTTCAGTAAAGAGAATTGGACCGGGGTCCACAGTTCACTAGAGGTGTCTCTCCCATAAGACAAGCAGCATGTTGGGTGAACAAATTACAGTTGGGCAATTGACAAATAAAGAGAGCATGACCATGCACATACATATCATGATGAGTATAGTGAGATTTAATTGGGCATTACGACAAAGTACATAGACCGCCATCCAACTGCATCTATGCCTAAAAAGTCCACCTTCGAGGTTATCATCCGAACCCCTCCGGTATTAAGTTGCAAAGCAACGAGACAATTGCATTAAGTATGGTGCGTAATGTAATCAACAACTACATCCTTAGACATAGCATCAATGTTTTATCCCTAGTGGCAACAGCACAACACAACCTTAGAACTTTACGTCACTTGTCCCAGGTGTCAATGCAGGCATGAACCCACTATCGAGCATAAGTACTCCCTCTTGGAGTTACAAGCATCTACTTGGCCAGAGCATCTACTAGTAACGGAAAGCATGCAAGATCATAAACAACACATAGATTTAACTTTGATAATCAACATAACAAGTATTCTCTATTCATCGGATCCCAACAAACGCAACATATAGAATTACAGATAGATGATCTTGATCATGTTAGGCAGCTCACAAGATCCGACAATGATAGCACAATGGGGAGAAGACAAACATCTAGCTACTGCTATGGACCCATAGTCCAGGGGTAGACTACTCACACATCACACCGGAGGCGACCATGGCGGCGTTGAGTCCTCCGGGATATGATTCCCCTCTCCGGCAGGGTGCCGGAGGCGATCTCCTGGATCCCCCGAGATGGGATCGGCGTTGGCGGCGTCTCTGGAAGGTTTTCCGTATCGTGGCTCTCGGTACCGGGGTTTCGTCACGGAGGCTTTAAGTAGGCGGAAGGGCAAGTCGGGGAGGGGGCACAGGGGCCCCGGATGACAGGGCGGCGCGGCCAAGGGGGGCCGCGCCGCCCTAGGGTTTGGGCACCCCGTGGCCCCACTTCGTTTCGTCTTCGGACTTCGGAAGCTTCGTGGAAAAATAGGCCCCCGGGCGTTGATTTCGTCCAATTCCGAGAATATTTCCTTACTAGGATTTCTGAAACCAAAAACAGCAGAAAACAAGCAATCGCACTTCGGCATCTTGTTAATAGGTTAGTTCCAGAAAATGCACGAATATGACATAAAGTGTGCATAAAACATGTAGATAACATCAATAATGTGGCATGGAACATAAGAAATTATCGATACGTCGGCGACGTATCAGTCACCCCTCAAAGGAATGCAGAGATTCCAGCTGAAGGGAAAGCTCGCCCCCAGATATGTCGGACCTTTCAAAGTCCTGAGTCGCCGAGGAGAAGTTTCATATCAACTTGAATTACCGGAGGAAATGTCGGCGGTGCACAATGTGTTTCACATCTCGCTACTCCGAAAGTGCCTTGAAGTCCCCGAGAAGACTGAAGTGTTCAAGAATATCGATCACCGCTCGGTGGATATCAACACGGACTTGACATACCGTGAAGTGCCTATTCGCATCCTTGAAGAAGCCTTCAGGACCACCCGCACCAGGAGTATCAAGTTCCTGAAGATTCAGTGGAGCAATCACACTGAAGATGAAGCCACTTGGGAACGCGAAGAGGACATGAAGAAGGAATACCCAGATCTCTTTAGTACCTAATTTTTCTTTAGATCTCGGGACGAGATCTTTTGTAAGGGGGAAGGGTTTGTAACATCCCAAATTTTTTCAATAAATAGACAAAGAGAGAATTTCCCAAATACCAAAATTGAGAACCAACAAAAACTTTTTCTCATCATATAGTGCTATGCATATAGGTCACTTGATTGTTTACTTGAGTGTGCAATTGACCATGTTATGTGCTTGTGTGATTACACTCATACCTAAACCCTAACATTGATCTTTAGATCACCCCAAATACAAGAGAAAAGAAATAAGAAAAGAAAAGATAAAATTCATCTCCACACACACATATGGCTTATGCCATTTTTGCAAATACTTAACCTAGACCACTTTGGCTTGCACCATTGGTTGTAAATGGTTACTAAACACTTTTAAACACTTTTGGAAGTGAAGAAACTCAAATCAAACCAAAATCAAATTCAATTTCCAAGTTACATGCAATATGGTCACATGTGACAATTTTAACCTGATGCCTACTTTGAGCCCTGTTATTTCAAGTTTTCTCAACTAAACTTTGCCCAACCTTTGCACCTCATCCAAGACAACATAAAAGTGAACAACTTTGCTCAAGCAACCCTTTACAAATTCTCTCTAGTTTCAAAGTTTTCATCAAGCAAAGTTGGAACCAGAAGCAAAAGTGAAGATCATGTGCATTTTGGATTTTTGCATTCCAACTCCTTTTTGACCACCACCACCACCAATCTACTGCAAATAATATATGTTTACACTCCACCAAAATTCAATTCAAAATTTGAAAATAAAGTTCTTGCGGGCATTTCGTCGAACACTTGGTGAGCAGCACCCTGCCAACTCCATACATCAAACAAACCAGTGGGTTTTAGCCCAAACCATCAAGCCTAGCTCAGCAAATGTACTCCCCTGACCTCCCTCTACCCTGCCAAACACACCAGACAAGAAGTGGTACACACAACCATCATCATTTGACCAAAACCATGCCATGCCGTGGCATGGCATGAGCTCACCATGCCCACTTGCTCTCTGGCCATCTCCACCGTGCACCACCTTGCCAACTAGCTTCCCCACACTCCACTGATCGTCTTGGACACTAGCCTCGACAAAATGGTGCACCGTGCGCACCAAAAACGTGACGCCCAGACACGCCCAGAACGTGCACGCGCACGACAGAGCGTGCACTGGCACGCTCCAGGACGCGTCTGGCCACGTCGTCGCCCGAGCGCCTCCGTTGACCCTCGCCCTGGCTTCCAGCGCCAAACGCTTCACGACGCCACGGTGAGCCGCCCAGACACTGCCATTGGTCCGCGGGAACGCCGTAGCCGACGCCCATCTCGCCGACGTCCGCCGCGGGTACTGCACTCCCGTCATGCGTACGAGCTCCTCTCTGCATCTTTTTCAACGCCGTCAAGCCCTGTGTCATCAGCAGTGCGTCGCCAACCCGCGTGCGTCATCGCCAGCCCATCACCGCCGCTGTAGCACCGTCGTCGATGGTGAGATCATCCGTGCGCCACGGCCACCTCGCGCTGCTATAAAAGGGGCGCCTCTCCTCTCAAATTGGACACACCATTCGCTTCTCCACCTCACACCACCCCTCCTCGACCTCTCCATTCACTGGATTAGCCACTCCGCCGCCCCAATCGCTACCTCATCGCCGCCGCCAGTACACGGAGCCCGCCGGTGAAGGAGGACACCCCTGGAGACGGGACTGCTTCAGGCTGCTTCCTCTACCTCGCCAACGTCTTCGCCGCGCTTCGCCGACCCTCGCCGCGCCGCCGGTGAGCCGTCGACCCCCTGCCCTCGCCGCCAGTAGCCTCGCTTCTCGTCGGAGACGACGACGCACGTCGTGCGTCCGATCTGCATCTAATCCGACGGCTCCCTTTCCTCGTACCGGTTCGGTGTTTTAAAACACGCTGACAGGTGGTCCCCGCACTGTCAGGCGGCCCGCTGCGCCAGACGCAGTACTGGGCCGGCCCATTTCCTTCCTCTGCTAGTTAGCCCGTTAGCGGTTCCCGCCGAAGCCCATCGTTTGAATTTTGAATTTTAGATTTTGGTTATTATTCTCAGATGCTGTTTTCAAAATTAAATAGGGGAAAATCTACCAAACCAAATTTGACAAATTTTATATATTTGGAAACCTTGTCAAATTGTCTACAAAACTACACTGGCCCCAACTCTAGTTCTGTTATAGAATAAATGTGATAAAAAGAACAAAACAGGGACTTTTCCCTATTCAAATAATTCTTAAAAATCAACCAAATTAGATATTAAGTTAATTCCAACTCCAATAGCTCACTTTTGACTTACACTAATTGTTTATGAAATAAAAGGGTGTGGTCACTTTGCATGATCATGCCCTAGTTTAATTAAAGGATCATTTGACTAGTTTAACTAGTTGATATTGTCCAAAACTATTAAAGTAAATATTGTGGAGTTTTACACTTCATTTAAACTTGTCTCACATGAATTCATGGGATGCTTGGACCCCTGGTTTCAAACTCTCTTATATGAATTACTTGAGATTTAAATCAAATGTAGTGTTACTTAAATATTATGAGGTGATCCACCTCATTTAAATTATTTTTCCCAAGTAATACTTATGAAGAGGTTGACCTTGGTCAACCTAGGTCATATAATATTATTTGAGGAAATTAAATCTTAACAAGATTCAATGAGAGGAAATCATTTTTCTGGAGAATACACCAAAGCCAACTTATGTAATAAGCATGTTGTGATGTTAGCTTAGATTGTGTGACCCATGAGGTGTGCATTAGCCTAGTTAATTAAACTTGTGTGGTGATTGTACTTCGTATTCGTATTTTAGACGCTAGTACGGAAGAGTATCAAGAGGAGGAGGAGGCTTACTCCCAAGGAGAAGAAGATCAATTTGATCAATACCACCACCAAGGCAAGCTAACATACTTGCTAAGTGCAAAGCTCTCAAGAGCAATGCATCACCCCTTTTTACCTTATGCTTAGTGGTCCTATCCCAATTTTTATTATACAAGTTTTAATGCTTTATTTTTAAAGTACTTTTTGATTTATGTTTCACTTGGTCTAGAGTAGCATATGAGCACAAGCTTAGAGCTAGAACAAGCAATGCTAAGTTAGCACCCCTCATGATTAGTGCTATTGCTAACAAATAAAACTTGACTACTCTAGATGGGAACTTGGTGAGGTGAAGTTGTTTTTGAATGATTTTTGAAAGGTGATATGACCAAGAGAAGATGGTGATTTTTGATTAAAACTGATATTGGTTTGGATGCGATACCTTTCCAATTTACAAGTACCCCCACAATACCTGATTATGGGTAGGGCTTAGCTGGAAGTTTGTGTGTCTTAGTATGGGTTCCCTCTGAACAAGCATCATAGGGGTTATGCCGAGGCTGCCTCCGTTGTTGAGAAATGATGTGAATTGAGGTGAATTGTACGGCCAAGCCCTGTGCAGTTCCCAGGATGACGGTTTGTCTTCACTGGGAGGCCAACCTCATGGGGAGAGGTGCCTATACTAGGATATATAAGTGAAAGGTTAAGGTTGATGATCCGCGTACTGAGTTACGATGATTCGGGATTATTCCCGACGGATGTAATCAAATGTTGTGGCACAAGTGTGCAACCTCTGCAGAGTGTAAACCTATTCGAATAGCCGCGTCCACGGTTACGGACGGTTGGAAAGGCCATACAGTTTCCGGTATCAAAATATCTTGAAAAGGTTGAATGGTGAAGGGTGACTTGACTTGAAATCACCACTTGAATGGTGGGAATGACACTAATGTTCCCACTTGAGTTAGTTAGCAAGATTGAGTCTTTTACTAAACTGCTTATGAAATAAAACTAGCTTTATGCAAATCAAACTAGAGCCTATTACCCCTACTAGAACTGAATAGCACTTACAATAGTATTAGTTTGCGAGTACTCAACGTACTCACGGCTTTGTCCCTGGCTATTCAAATGGCCGAGTATGAAGACGAGCGGAACTATCAAGGTGAAGACCAAGCAGGACGCCTACGACAACTAGGAGTCTTCCGATGTCAAGCGTTGGCCTGTGGACTAGAGAGTCCTTGTATCTTACGCTTCCGCTATGAACTTGTGTTTGTTCGTTGATCAATAGATCAACTATTCGTGTAATATGGATGATGTGATTCCAAATGTAAGACCTTATGGTTTGTAATGAATGATGACTGTGATACTTAACTATTATGCCTCGCAACAACAATATTCCTGGGATTGCGATGTATGACATAATAGGCATCCGGACTTAAAAATCCGGGTGTTGACATAACATCACACATCTCAAGGTATTTTGGTGACATGACATGCTAATAAATGAAAAAAAGTGAGGTAGTAACTAGCTATGTTACCATAACATCACACACCTCAAGGAAAGATGAGTCTACAACATAATAAATGATACAATGCATGACACCACATATAAGGTAATAACCTAGACTAGTAACATGACATATGTTACTAGTCTAAATTACTCTCCACTATGATCAGGCTTAGAGCAAGTACAATAAGTCCTAGTCACCTGGCTATAAGGATTAGAATAATATATTTTTGCCTAGTTGGAGGAGAGAGAGGTGGAGAGAGAAGAGAAGTGGACTTTAATGCAAGAGCCAGCTCTAGCACGTACTCCTAGGCACTTTGTGAGTGTGAAAGGTGGATAAAGTAGCAATTTTTATAGCTCACTATTGTACATATTGGATCTAAGTTAGCTATAGATGATATGGCACATGGCTTATAGTCAGCACCTGGCTATACTATTGAACTTGCTCTTATTGATCCTGCGACGAAACAAGTATGCTCTTTCTGTTGCACTTCCTGTGCGTGTGCACGTCGCTGAGCTGCACCACTTTCCCACGCCACACCAGCTCATCTCCCAATGCTAGTGATTAATGCGACGAGGCATTCTCTCACGAGCTGTAACGCTCTATAAGCTTGCCTCATTTTACGCACGGAAACACATCTTCCTCCGCCTTCAATAATCCCAACCCCTGCCATGTCCTCCGCAATACCTCACCGCAAGCTCACCACTGGGCTAATATTAGCCGTGCCACACCACCTCCACTGCCTCCACTTCTAGCAACGCCACTGGAACCGTCCGTTGGCAGCCTCTGACGACGGACGGTTATTGGAGGTCGGCTCCGACGAGGAGGAGGAGGTGAAAGGATACGGATGTCGCCTAGAGGGGGGTGAATAGGCGGTTTAAAACTTTTACGAGATGGGCTTAACAAATGCGGAATAAAACTAGCGTTTACTTTGTCAAGTCCAAAGCCTATATACTATGGTTCACCTATGTGCACCAACAACTTATGCTA